>NC_056747.1:1189115763-1189415763 GCF_019279795.1 Protopterus annectens | reverse complement strand
ATATGCTGCTGATACTTTAACATATGAAACTGGCAATTTAAGGTCCTGACGGCCAAGGTTGCAGAGGTGTATACCTTCTTACCCCATCTATCCAGGGCCCTGGAATCTCTATCAGAGGTGGTAGGATGTTTGGCAGTAGTAGCCTTAATGTCCTTGGGTCCCTGTGAAATGGTCTCAGGATCCGCAGTAGGATTTTTAAAAAGGAACTTGTGAGACTCAGGAACCCTGTAATATCTATCAGGTTTTCTGGGAGCAGGAGGTAAAGAGTCAGGGGCCAAGCTAGACTCCGAAAAGGCATTGTCAACAATGTCCAGCACAGGAGGGATAGCTAAAGGCCTGTGTTGGGGCAGGAGTAAGAAATCTCTAAGCCTCTTTTTAGAATCAGAGTAATCCCGGCTTTCCTAGTGAAAATGCTCCCTAAGAGTATGCAAGGTTTCACCAAAAGAAAAATCCTCTGGTGGAAAAGCAGAGGGAATAGAGTCCTCTGCATCAGAATCCTCATAGGTAGATAAGGGTAAATCCTGGTCATCAGAGGAGACAGAAATTTCAGAATCCTGGTCAGAAGAATCATAAGCAAATTCAGTCGTAGGTCTCTTAGAGGGGGAAGGTTGGCTTCCCCTGATTAAAGTAATACGGTCTTCAGCCATTCTTATCATTTGTTTTTTAGGCATAGAGGCCTGACCATGTGGTCTGGGTGTCAGTTTCCTAGGCATGGTTCGAGTTTTAGGCCTAGAAGAAGAAGATGGCGTTGGTTTAATATGCAAGTCAGTAGGCCTAAATACACCCTCGGAAGCTGGTGCCTGTACAGCAGCTCTGGACACATCCAAGGTAGAGATATCAGCAGGTTCCACAGTTGAAGTATCTCATGGCATACCGGACTCTAAATTGGTCTCAGTAGAGGTCTGCTAATCTGAAGTAGCGGGTATCAGAGGCTTCAAAGGTGCCTCACTGAGTACCGGCGAATTGGCCAATAGCTTAGAAGAAGCATCGTTGGCAGCTTTGGACCTAGGCGGCCTGTCTGCCTTTATCTTTGCATTTTTTCAGAAGGTCGGTAGTTGGGTGGCTTACTGAAGACATATCTGGATAATTAAACTGAGTATCAAAATATTTAGAAGCAAAAATGTACCAACGACGAATAGTACGTGATTTAAATAAGGCACAAAACCGACAGCAAGGTACATTGTGGTCAGGGCCTAGGCAAGGAATACAGTACGAATGAAAATCTTTATGAGGTATTTGCTTTCCACAAGAAATACAATTATTGACTTTTACTGACATCGGTTTAGAGCAAGAAAAAGTTTCCCCAATGGGGTACTTACCTTTAGTTCAAGACTCCGGTTCTGAAACTCGAAAATGAAAATTTCAGGAGTCGGCCGACTGGCACTTGTGAACTGCTTCTGCTTCGGGCACTGCATGGCAAGAAAGACTGATGTAATGGCATCGGCTGCATGCTTTATACCCCTGACTACCTGACGTCACGGAAGATGAGACAGCAACTGAGGCAGGACCCAAGACTTTGATAATAAGGCCGACTGAGGGCTACTGCAAGCAGATAACCCAAATCTGATGATTGCAACAGTGAAACACGAAGAACATCAGTGAGAGAGTGCAGCCTTCTTTTGACCTTTTAAAAGCTTTTCATGTTTAAAACAAGAAAAGCTTAAAGTAAACCACAGCTGGATCCTTTAAGGGCATTCTTCTTTAAGAACACCCTCTGTGTCTGTGTGTGAACTTCTTTTCTGCGTTCCACACACATAATTTAAATACAAGACATTCTTGCTGACTGCTGACTGCTGCCTGCTGCGAAAGTGTGTCTTTGTGTGTGAACTGACCTAGTTAAGGACGGGAGGTTAGTTAATTTCCTCAAGCTCAAAACATGTACCTTGGTTACAGGAAACAATAGCCTGAATCCTCTACACACCAACTACCAAACTACTAAAAAAGTGCATGTCAGTGCATTTTCAAGGTATTACGTTTCAGCGCATTTTCAAGGAATTGTGAGCTTCAAGGGAAGAGAAGTTTCCTGCTGCTCATACTAAGCCTTTTTTTAATGTGCAACTGTTTTGTTTAACAAATGGTCATAGCATATCAGGTAGCATACTTCTTTTGATGCAGACGCCTGTGGAGTATACTCCCACAGCAAGTTGATGAATTACTGTGTTGTATTTAAGGGGGTGGGGGGTGTTGCAGTCCTGACTGTGGCTTCCTTTGGATGAGATGCCTAGTAGCTATGAACCTGTTGTTGGTTTACCATCCATTCCCTATTGCAATATTATCAGCTTACTGATTTTTTCAATTACACATTGACAATTTATTCTTCAAGGGCAGCTGGGAATGATTTTGTAGATGAAACATTGAAATATAAAGTTCTTTGCTAGCAGCAACCTCTTTATTAGTTACAGGTCTCTTTAATGTGGAATTATTCAGTTGTATTTCACTTCCGCAGAGATTGTGCACATTGAATGATATTGGTGGATTGTAATGACAGAAGTTTGACAAGCAATTTATGGTTGAAATGCTCTGAAATGAGCAGTTTTGCCATTATTAGCTCATATATTTTGTTTCATTGCTTACTGAAAAATATTCAAAACTACAAATTTAAAAAACACTCTAACAAGTGGTGCTGTACTATAACAGGAATATAATTTAATACAGTCAGGAAGGTGAATCAAAGAACACATGCATGTATGCATGGTCCTAAAAATGTGTGCAAGGGGCCTACGGTTTGAGAACAGCCCAAAGGTAAACTTTATCCACCACTGGTCAGATGTATTTTCTTTGAATGTGGGTTTTAATGCAGTTCCAATTAATGTGAATTTTAAGGGCAGAGAAGCTTACTATTAATGCTAAGTTTGTTTTCATTGTGAGACTATTGTTTTGTTTACCAAATATCTATCAGTGTTTATGCTATAAAATTTGAAATAAATGTTTTAAATTAAATACAAATATCTGTAATCATTGTAGAAGTAAAGTAAAAATTAATATGCACACTGAGAGGTTTGAACGGGGTCAGACTTCTCAACCATCCCGAATTACTCGGTTTTTACCGAGTTTTAGGGTCCCTATAATGGGGTGCCATGATTCCCGAGTGTCACCCCATTATTTCCGATTTTTAATCTATTTTTTTAGATTTTCGCACTTTTAAAGCTGATGTCATCACGTGCGCAATGACGTCAGCTCCGTCAGCCTGTTGGAATTAAGCCGCGCATCTGTTTGAATAACAGAACACAGGATTTCTAAGCCGCGCTTGAACGCAGGAGGATTTCTGTACTTTTTAAGCCTTGGACTGGTTAATGAATTAACTGCAGAGCTGGTGGATCTCTAAGCCACTCTATTACAGTAACAGAATGGAGGATTAAAGTCATACTGTTAACGGATGGCAGGTACCTAATTAAGCTGTTACTGAACAGTTTTAATTGCAGAGCTAGGTGAATGCAGTGCAATGCACTAATGCTAGTAAGCTGTTACAGGATGGATTTAAAGTCGGCGAATGCACTTTTAATTGCAGAGTGAGTGTGTGTGCGCGTTTTAACACTATACTATATGCCAATATTTCATTGCTAAAATATAACACATTATGTTATCACAGGTGCAGTCAGTATCTCTTCGCATCCTAGCTCAGGTTAGAAAAGTATAGTACAAACATTTTATTTATTTAAATAGTATGTCCCCCCTACATTGCTGTGAAGTGCAACTAATATGTCACAGCTTCAAATGCAACTCACCCCATGTAACAACGGCAGTCAGAGAAGTAGTGTGCTATGCTAGAAAGTATTGAGCTCTATTGTTTGGAGTTTCCTCATGGCCAACCTGTTATGAACTCTGATACAGGATGTCAATGAGAAAAACAGTGCCACATCTGTGAAGTAAAGTCTTCTGTGTTTACTTTATACTAGAGCCTGCTAGTCCTGATTTAGAGGCTTCATTTTGTACTGTGATGCTTTTCCATCTGAAACTGGTCTTGCTCATTCCTCTTGGTGAAAGTAAGAGTTTCTGCTGTTGTTATTTCAGGTTTGTATTACTAGTGATTATTAGAGGTGCTACCTTTTCATTGACTGTGTTCTCTGTGGTCTGCTGTACACATATCATTTCTGAGAATGCTACTGCTTTGCCATGCTGGGCTTTGATACAACCAACCTGCCTTGAAGTCTCTTACTGGAAAAGCAGTCTTACAACATCTGGGAAGTAAAGGTTTATGCATTCATTTTACACATTAGATTGCGCTGGTGCTGCTTAAAGGCTTTATTTTGTGCTATGGTAATATTTTATGTACAACTGGCTTTCCTGGTTCCTCCCATGGTGACAGTATAGGCTACAGCTGGTGTTATTTTTGGTTTATACTAGCAGCTTTTACATAGCAGTGCTAATTTTTCATTGGTCTGTATGCTCTGTAGTCTGCTTTAAAATGGTTGTATTTGTGAAAGCCACCACTCTGTTGTGCTAGGATTCAGCACACCCTACCTTACTTGAAAAAGTAGCAAGTACTGATGTTGATAACTGTCCTGTTTCCTTCTATCCCTATTATCTAAAATAATGCACCTTGGTGATCACCTGTATGTGTGTGTGTGTGAGCCTAAAGTCCCTAGCCACCATCACTTCTGAATTTATGCTTCACATTTTTGTTCTGTTCCTCATTAAAGCATTGGTTTTCAGGATTTGCGGTAAAACAATCAGTATATGAAATGTATGTGTCCCTATTTTGAGGCTGTATTCCCCCATTATTGGCTTTGTTCTGTATTTTTGTGCTAAGAGGTTGAGAGCTATGGTGAGAAGTGAGAACTGAATTCACTAAATGATAGCTATTTAAGTTTGTCTTTCAGGAAACCGCTGATTTGGTATAATGGTATGTTGTTCTGACTGTAGTGCACAGGGTTCTGGGTTCAAGACTTGGCAGTGAAATGCACGGTGGTAGTACAACATTTTATGTAAGTAACTTTCCAAAATTATACAAGCAATGTTTAAAATGTGTCCCTGGTTTTTGGCCTCCCCCCAATTGAAAATAAGTGCAAGAAGCTGTACAACATGCCTATGGCTTACACTACTGTGATTCTATATATATATATATATATATATATATATATATATATATATATATATATATATATATTGTGTGTAGAAGTAGACTGACTGTTATCATGGAAATGTTCCGAATAGGGCAGTTTTGTCCTTATTGATGCATGCATTTTTGTTTCATTGCCTACTGGAAAAATGTTTAAACAATAAATTTAAAATCCACTCTAACTTAAGTCTAACAAGTGTGCTGTATTATACAAGGAATATAATTTAATAAAGTCAGGAAGGTGTATCAAAGAGCACATGTATGTTTCTTGTTTTGTGTGCAAGGGGCCTCTGATTTGAAAACAGCCCAAAGGTAATCACCACTGGCCAGATGCATTTTCTTTGGATGTGGTGTGGGCTTCAATGCTGTTTAAATGAATGTGAGTTTCAAGGACAGAGAAGTTTTAATGCCAAGACTATTTTCATTGAGACAGTATTGCTTTGTTTAGCACATATCTATTAGTGTTTGTGCATTGTGCTATAAAATTTAAAAAAATAAAATCCAAATAATCATTGTAGAAGTAAAGCAGTATGCACACATTAGTGTTTATGGCAAATGAGGTGAAATAGCCAGGTAATGGGAAATTGGAATGGCTGCAGGGGGACTCTAGTGATATATTTTGGTTATGTTCTTCAGTTTGCATTTGAAAGTTGGTATCCTACAATTCCATTGGAGTGGGCGGAGTTGTGTAATTATATATGCAAATTTTATGTTAATCAACATACAGATTTGTACCTATTTTTCATGGGCTTTGTCCAGATTACCGATGTTTCCAGGTTGAGAGGTATAAATGGGATTTATAGTAACTAGGGGGAAAGCCAAGTAATGTAACACTGGAATGGCTGCGGGGGGGGGGGGGGGGCTGATCCATTACCCTGCTTAGGGCTCCATTTGACCATGATAGGGCTCTGAAGAAAATGCTTTGTTTCTTCCTCTTGCATGTGTCCATGTGCCCATGACATACATGAAAACGTGGTACAGAACTGGAGGAAACTCAAAAGAAACTTACAGACAAGACCAGAGAGAGAACCACAGTTACTTTTTAAAATTAACAGTAGCTTTCAAGTTGTACACTAATACAATGCAGTGGACAGTTTTGTAGTGGAAAGTTTTTTTTTATTTGTTTAACTGAACCCAGTGAACTAGATTAATCACAGCAAGTCAATCAGCCAGGGCCTTGTAGACTACCAGACTGAAGGTAAGCAGTTTGTTTAATGTGAATATAACCAGATTTTTTTTCTGAATTTTGCAGAGAGGGAGGGGGGAATGGTAGCTAGTTGTATGTGTGTGTGTGTGTGTGTGTGTGTGTGTGTGTGTGTGTGTGTGTGTGTGTGTGTGTGTGTGTGTGTGAGTGTCTGTGTGTGTCTGTGTGCGTCTGTGTGTGTTTGCATTAGTTTAAATATTTTAAAAATTGGCTAGTATGTGTGTGTGCTTGTGTGTGTGTGTGTGTGTGTGTGTGTGTGTGTGTGTGTGTGTGTATGTATACATTTGTTTAAATAATTTGAAACTGGAGTTTTATATTCTTTTTTCACTGTAGTCGTCTGCCTTCTTTTTAGGTCGAGATAGCTAGCTGGGTTGTGGATTAAAGTATCTTGCCCTTTCACGTTTTCAGCTTAAATTTTGCCATTAAGTCTGGCAAGTGAATATTTGTGTTAATAAACTGGAACATTTGTATCCTTTTTTGGAGGGGGGATAGCCAGCTGTGCTGTGGATGTCCTTTTCACTTGGTTGGTTTAAATTCTACCCTTAAGGTACATGTGTGTGAATAAATCTGAATATGTATGTTTTTTTGGGAGGTGGTAGTAACTTTGTCCTTTTCAGGTTATTTGAAAGACTGGATAATTTGCATTTGTAGTAGGTGGACTGGGCACTCTAAATTGGCCCTAGGCATGTGTGTGTGTGTGCAAGTGTGTGATGCACCCCCTGAGGAGGGTTAGGCCTTGGGCTAGCAACCCAATCCTGTAAAACCTGTACCTGGCACAGAAATGAGTGCTGCAGGGCGCTCGTTGCCTGATGTGCTGAATACATGGGAGTGAATCCAGGATATAAACAATAACACCTACCATCTTGGCTGTGGTCAGTTACGACCTCTAAGAAATGTGAAAACTGCAACTTATCACATAAACCTGTGTCACATTTCATTACAAATGATGTGATGGCTACATGAATAAACAACAAAAAGCCTGTGTTTTTACTACGGTGGGATTAGGCCCCCATACCCTACAAAAATGGTATGCTTCCACATCACTGCAGACTGAATTTATTAACTGCAGTATGTCATCATAAAGGAAATGTCTGGTTTTGTTTGAGAACCAAGCATTTCCTGTATTTGAGACAGTGCAGCCTCACATGACCTTAAAATCTGCTGTCACATCTGGATGAAACGGAAAAGTCCTTTGCTGCTGGAAATACTGTTTTGCTCTGAACTAAAAAGGCAGGTGTGTCTCTTAATGGTACTCCGATACCATGCTTCTGAGATTAGGCTTACATTAAGATATTTTTCAAATGCTTACCTGAGGTCTCCCATACCATATTCAAGAGGTTAGTTTGCAAAGTATAATGCCCCAAACAGTTATTCTAGTTCTAAAATCCAATACCTAGTGCATATGTCTAATAGCCGACTGTTGCCAATTAGCAATTGTACAGGGTTAAGTTAAAGTGTGCACACAGTGAGAAACTAGGTTGAGAAATAGATACAAGCAAGTAAAAAAAACAAAGAAGGATATTAAAATAGTCTGCCTAGCACCTGCAGCAGTGAACAGGAAGTCATAGCTCTGAGGACATCACTGCATAACCAGTGACTCATGCACAATTCCTTCCATTTTGTTAGATCATTAGATGCAACATGCATACATGCATACTGAGGACAATGAACCCCTTCTCTCTCCGTTCCCAAGCCTTTAATGCATCCATTCCTTGAGTGTGGATACATTCAGGAGAGTGGGTGTACCTAGGATCTATCACATCACAGTGGACATAGACGTAGAAGTTGTACGCAGACTTGTATTTAGTAGTGTGGTGTCTGTGCACTCTCTGTTTTACTTGCATCTGGTCTTATTTTCCCATTCCTTATGTCACCATTACTTGTCAATATCTTTCACAATGTCTTTCCAAAAGGCTGACACTCGCATTATTTGCTGCACCTGTATGCCACATTCAGCCAGTCACAGCTGGGACAGCTGAATGCCCCATTATGACATGCTAGCTAACATATGTCCCCTCTGCAGCCTCTGCACCATTCACAGCAATCTTTCCTCAGAGGAAAAACATGTGGTACTTCCTGCAAAGAACTTTTAAATTTCAGTCAGCTAGATTGCTGGGTTTCTACAGATGTGCTTCTGACAGCCAGTCTTTTTACTGAAATGCTTTCTTATTGTAGCACTACAAAAGGCAATATGTTCAAAATGAGTCCAAAACTTTGTTGGTGAATGATAAAGTCCTGCTAATGAAGCATTTACAACTTGAAAGAAATGAAAATGTGCATTCAAGCAAAGACTTAGCAGTAGTTAGAGGTAGACGTAAACATAGTGACTTTTATGACTCAAACGGAATATAAACATATATTTTGTACTACAGTTGTTCATAGGGCCTGGCGGTCAGCAGAAACTTATTAGGATACTGATAGCCTGCATTGCTCTCACACCAAAACATAGTTTGCACTCCTACATAAAACCTTTTAATTACTATCATAACAGCTACTGACAGGAAATTAGAAGAAACAGAGAGTCTGTACGGTCATATATTAACACTGTTCCATTCATTCAGAAAATGCCATAAATCTGATTAGCTACAAATCCAATAACCATGTCTATGGTATTATTATTATTACTACTATTTTTGCCAGATCACTTTTGATAGAAATATGACCGGATGAACGTCTTTACTTGAGAATTCAACTGGATACACAATGCTGGAACTCTTATAATCACTTTCAGTCAAACTTGATATGTTTAGTGATATTGCAATAACAGCCACAATTGTTAATTTCTTTGAAAGAAAAAAAAAACATATTAAAAATGTCTTGAAATAGCCTTAGGAGCAATCTATAACTTTGATAAGTATAAAATTAAAATAGTTAAAAACGTCGGTAGAATCATTTATTGTGTTAGGTACAATTAGGCAAAACCACTTTTAACACCTCGGATTTATAACTAACCTGGGCTTCACCATCTGGTGAATTGCTAGTCTGCTCTTGTTTTAAACTTGACCAGCTAAAGATATTTTTCTTGAAGCTTACTAGTGGACAACCAAGATGTAAGCTGGACTACTTGGCTTTTCATTTGAATTCTATTACTTTGCTTAAACACAGACAAATGTAGCCTGATGAGCTAAAATGCCAGATACGTATACTTGGGCTTTTGTTTTGAATATCCTCATTAGTCTCTGGCTTTAACCCGGACTACTAGCATACCTCTCAACCTCTCAGTACAAGAAATATGGACAAAGCCTAAAATAATGGTGGGACAAATGGTCAAAAATAGGGACACATTTTAAATATCACTGTTATAAATTTAGAAAGTTATTAGAATAACAGGAGAAATGTTAGCATGCATTTTCTGAAGGATACAAAGTCTGAAACTCAAATGTATGTCGTTATTTAGAAACTTCAACAATCTGTAATTTACCAGAAAAACACACATTTTATGAGAATCAGACCAAAAATATGTGACAAAAATCTGGACGTTCTGCAAAAATCTGGACAGCTGAGAGGCATGACTACTTGCCTTTCAAACTCTCATGACACACATTCTACTATTTTATTAACCAGGCACAGCTTACTATAAGCAATGCATGTTTACATAAATAGTACTGGGAGAATTTGGAACATAAAATAATTCACAGAGTATTAGACAATATATAATGTAGCTTGGACATTTATTCAGAACCATTTTCTGAAATATGCATCTGCATGTTGGATGAGTCTGCAACAAGTAAGTTATGAGAGCCAGTACATGCAATAATGATAGAACAGCTAGCAGCAGCTGGCGTTTTACAGGACTCAGCAGCAGTACCACTCCTATGCAGAGTTATGCATAATAAATAAACAGTAACTGGTAGGGAGGGTAGTCTTTTTTAAATGACAACAGCACATCTGAACAGGAAGTCATCAGTACTCCAAGCAGTATGGATGCACTATGATATCAGAAAAATATGACAGATGTCATTGAGTGAGTGACCAACCTAAAAGACCAAAGAGGGACTGTGGGTAAAGCTTACCTAGATTTGTATAAGTCATTAAAAGGAGTCACACACATGGGATTGTTAAATAGTCTAGGCAACCTGAAAGTTGGTGCCAGGGTGGTAACTTGCATAAAGACTGTGGCTGGAAGGTGACATGCAGAATATAATGTAAATGAGAAAGACCGAATGTAAGTTAATCAAGTTTGAGTTTAAAGGTATTAAGGTAATTCAGCTCAAGTACTATCACAGGTAAAATAAAAAATAGCATTAACAATAATTAGAGCACAACGAAATGAAGACATAATTAAAAATTACACAGTTGCATAAAAACTACAAAATATATGCCAAAGAAAGTAAATGAGTTTTTTTAAGGGAATAACCTATTACTGGATAAAGGAACACTGCCTGCACATGTAACTGGATGAAGTGAAATGTTTCAACTTTCTAAATTGTGTAATTTGAGCCCTGCAAAATGAAATCATTATCAAAAATCATATAGTTGATTAAATTGTACAAAATGTTATATGTCAAAGAAAATAAATGAGATTTCAGGGATGTAACTATACTTCTGGATGAAGAAACAATGCTCATGCACATGTGCACACACAGGAGTACTAATGCGAGGGGCAGAGGGGGTGGTCCACCCCGGGAGCAAAAGTACAGTTGTGTACACTTACCATAAATGTAGATGTTCGAGTGTATTCACTGTCGCAGTCATCACATTTGGGTTATCTGCTTGCAGTAGCCCTCAGTCGGCCTAAATATCAAAGTCTAGGGTCCTGCGTCGGTTGCTGTCTCATCTTCCATGACGTCAGGTAGTCAGGGTATAAAGCATGCAGACGACGCCATTACATCAGTTTTGCTTGCCCCAGATGTCAGTTGCCACCCTTAATGGGAAGCAATTAAATATAAATATACAAGGTTATACCTCCAACAAAAAAGCAAATACACCAAAAAGCTTTTAAGTATAACAGAGGAGAATAAAGGTATAGCCAAAAAAAGTCAGGGGGCTCGAGGGAGGGTAACCAGGACTGTAAGTGTACACAACTGTATTATGTTCTTCATGTTTCACTGTTGCAGTCATCACATTTGGGTAGATTCCCAAAGCTAAGGATGGGAGGAGGAATTTAGATAGCATTAGGACCAGCTATAAGGCCCTGCAAGACTGTAGCGGCAAAGCCAGCTCCGGATTTAGAGAAAATTGGCAAATGGTAATGCTTGGTGAAAGTATGTACAGAACTCCAGGTAGCAGCTTCTAGGATGTCTCTGGTAGGGGCACCTCTGAGAAAGGCTGTAGAGGTAGATGCAGCCCTGGTTGAATGGGGTCTAATCCCCTGTGGGATAGGTTTTCCATGGTGCTTATAGCAGAAATGAATGCAATGGCCTATCCATTTAGAAATGGTTTGCTTTGAAATAGCCTTCCCCTCTGCCCCTGCAGCAAATACCACCAGCAGTTGTTCAGATTTCCTGAGAGGTTTAGTCCTGTCCAAGTAAAATCTAAGTTGTCTGTGCACATCTAAGGAGTGCATGACCCGTTCCTATTTGTTCTGTGGATTAGAAAAGAAGATTGGCAAATGAATGGACTGATTAAGAGCCACACTGGATACCACCTTGGGCATGAAGGAGGGATTGGTCCTGAGGGACACCCTGTCCGCATGAAAGTTGATGAAAGGCTCCACTGTCATAGGGGTCTGTAATTCAGATACTCTTCTTGCTGAAGTGATTGCTAAAAGGAAAGCTGTTTTCCAAGAAAGGAATTTTAACTCTGCAGTTGCAGCTGGCTCAGAAGGAGGAAGAGTGAGTTTTTCCAATACAAAATTAAGATCCCAGGCTGGAGTTGGGGCTCTCCTGGGTGGTCTTAAGTTTTTGGCCCCTCTGAGGAACTGCTTGAGCAGTGGATGAGAAAAGAGGGGTGGTTCTGTGTTGTATTGAGCTGAAATGGCTGAGGTGTGAATTTTGATGGAGGAAAAGGAAAGGCACTTGTGAAGCATCTCAGTTAAGTATTGAATAATCTGATGTAAATTGGGCACTGCTGTAGCCATCCCTTGAGTTTGATTCCAGGCACAGAATCTTTTCCATTTTTCAGCATAAGATTTTCTAGTACTAGGCCTCCTTGCCTCCAAAATGACATCCAACACTTGTTTACTGAGGGATGGTAATGGAGAGATTAGATAATTAGCCAGGATGCCAGGTTCGGGGTTTGAAGCTGAGGGTGCAGAATCTGGCTCTCCTGCTGAGACAACAGGGTAAGGGTCTGAGGTAGGTGCCATGGGGCCAGCTGTGACACACTGCGCAATAGGGGGTACCAGTGTTGGCGTGGCCAGTCTGGTGCAATAAGTACCATCCTTGGTTTGTCCTGTTTGATCTTTAGTAGTACTTTGGAGAGGAGAGGCAGAGGAGGAAAGGCATAAACTGATAGATTTTTCCAGATGAAGGACACAGCATCCACTTTCCAAGCTTGTTTGTGGGAAGTCCTTGTGCAGAATATCTCCAGTTTGGTAGTTCTGGGGGGAGGCAAACATCTCTACATCTGGGATCCCCCATTTATTAATCAACATGTTGAAAATCTTTGATTCCAGTTTCCACTCATGTGGGTCCATGAGATTTCTGCTTAGTTCGTCTGCCAGAGTATTTAGTTTTCCTGGCAGGAATTGAGCCTGTAGATGAACTTGGTAGCTCAAGGCTGTGTTCCACAGAGCCATGGCTAGTCTGCAGAGGGGGTAAGAATGGTACCCCCCTGCTTGTTTATGTACTACATAACAGTGGCGTTGTCTGTCTTTACCATTAATTGTCCTGGAAGAATGTGGTCCTTGAAGGCTGTCAGAGCATTCTGTACAGCTAACATTTCTTTTTGATTGATATGCAGGTGCATTTGACTTGGGTTCCCTTTGCCCTGAATGCACTTCCCTGCCAGTTGAGCCCCCCATGCATAGTTTGATGCATCTGTTGTTAGGGTTTGGGCAGCAGGGGGTAGAGTGAATGGTAGTCCCTTGTTTTGGTGGCAGGCCTCTGCCCACCAAAGGAATTCTAATCATAGGCAAGGTATGATAGAAATCATTGCTTCTAAATCCTGAGAATGTTGACACCATAGGCTTTTTAGATACCACTGTAGTTTCCTCATATGCAGTCTTGCATATGGAATTAGTAGAATGCACGAGGCCATGAACCCCAAGGTTTGCAGTATTTGCCTTGCAGATAGCAGGGTTTTTGTGGCCACTAGTTTGAAGTAAGTTGTCAAATGAATTTGTTTCTCTGGTGTGAGGAAAGCCATCTGGGAAGTTGTGTTCAAGCTTGCTCCCAGGAATATAAGTTTCTGACAGGGTACCAGATGTAATTTCTTTTCGTTTATGGTATACCCCAGACAAGTTAACACCTTTTGTACAAATGCCAGATGATTCAGAAGTATATCCTGACTTTCTGCCTGAATTAGACAATCGTTCACATATGGGTATATTTGAATATTTCTTTGCCTGCAAAATGCAATGACTGGGGCTAGGCACTTTGTGAATACCCTGGGCGCAGTAGATAAGCCAAAGGGCAGTGCAGAGAACAGATAGTGCATGCAGCCTGCTTTGAAGCATAGGTATTTTCTGCAAGACTTCCTGATTGGGATGTGCAGGTAGGCTTCCTTTAAATCCAGTGCTGCCAAACAGGCATATTTGCCCATCATGGGAAGCAACTGGTGAAGAGTTAGCATCTTGAATTTTGGAATCACGAAAAAGGTGTTTAGGATAGACAGGTCCAGAATAGGATGCCATGAGTTATCTTTTTGGGTACCAGGAAAAGTCTTGAGTAGAAACCTTGTCCCTTTTCCTCTTCTGGTACAGTCTGAATAGCCTTTAATCTTAAGAGAGAGAGTACTTGCTTTTGAGCCTCTGCCCACTGATTTGGGGGTAGATCTGGCCAACCGTTTGGGGTCGGTAACGTGTGGAATTGAAATCTGTATTCTTGGGAAACTATGTTTAAAACCCATTTGTCCTGAGTAATGAGTTCCCAGTTTTTTGCTTTCAGAGCAATCTTTCCCCCTAAAGGAGCAGTCAGTTGAGAAGTGCTTGCAAGTTTTAAAGTTAAGTCATTGAGACAGCTTACCATAGGGGGGAGTCTTACTACTCCCTGATTTGGAAGTGGGAGCCCCCCACTGCTTAGTCCTGTGCATACCCTGGGACTGAAGTCTGGGTGTTCTGCTGGTTCTGAGTTTGAACTGAGAAGGCCTGGAAGAGGCAGGAAAGGACTAATTTTTTGAAGGCCAATGCCTACTCAATCTAGCTGGCTGCACTTGTAAGAAATCTTTAACAGTTTGCATAGATTTAGCTTTTTCCTCCATCTTTTTAAGAACTTCTTCTGCTTTGTCGCCAAACAGGCAGTCCTGATTTAAGGGATCATCCAGCAATTTAGTTTTAACATGATCTGGCAAAGATTGCTCCTTAAGCCAAGCATGCATTCTAAGTACAGACCCAGTGACAGCAGTCCTGCAAGATGCCTCTAGTGAATCAAAACCACATTGCAAAGTATGTTTTCCAACCTGTTCAGCAGAATGCATTAAATCCTGTAAATCCTTATTTTCAGCACAATCAGGATCAACATAATTTTCTGTTTAAACAATCCAATAACATGCTGCTGATACTTTAACATATGAAACTGGCAATTTAAGGCCCTGATGGCCAAGGTTGCAGAGGTGTATACCTTCTTACCCCATCTATCCAGGGTCCTGGAATCTCTATCAGAGGTGGTAGGATTTTTGGCAGTAGTAGCCTTAATGCCCTTGAGTCCCTGTGAAATGGTCTCAGGATCCGCAATAGGATTTTTAAAAGGGAACTTGTGAGAATCAGGAACCCTGTAATATCTATCAGGTTTTCTGGGAGCAGGAGGTAAAGAGTCAGGGGCCAAGCTAGATTCCGAAAAGGCATCATCAACAATGTCCAGCACAGGAGGGATAGCTAAAAGCCTGTGTTGGGGCAGGAGTAAGAAATCTCTAAGCCTCTTTTTAGAATCAGAGTAATCCCGGCTTTCCCAGTGAAAATCTCTCTAAGAGTATGCAAGGTTTCACCAAAAGAAAAATCCTCTGGGGGAAAAGCAGAGGGAATAGAGTCCTCTGCATCATAATCCTCATAGGTGGATAAGGGTAAATCCTGGTCATCAGAGGAGACAGAAATTTCAGAATCCTGGTCAGAAGTATCATAAGCAAATTCAGTCGTAGGTCTCTTAGAGGGAGAAGGTTGGCTTCCTCTGATTAAAGTAATAAGGTCTTCAGCCATTCTTATCATTTGTTTGTTAGGCATAGAGGCCTGACCATGCAGTCTGTGCATCAGTTTCCAAGGCATGGTTCAAGTTTTAGGTCTAGAAGAAGAAGGTGGCATTGGTTTAATATGCAAGTCAGTAGGCCTGAATACACCCTCAGAAGCTGGTGCCGGCATAGTGGCTCCAGACCCATCCAAGGTAGAGATATCAGCAGGTTCCACAGTTGAAGCATCTCGCGGCATACCGGACTCTAAATGGGTCTCAGTAGAGGCCTGCTAATCTGAAGTAGCGGGTATCAATGGCTGCAAAAGCGCCTCACTGAGTAGTGGCGAAATGGCGACTAGCTTAGGAGAAGCGTCATCAACAGCTTTGGACCTAGGCGGCCTGTCTCTGTCTTTATCTTTGCGTTTTTTCGGAAAGTCGGTAGTTGGGTGGCTTACTGAAAACATATCTGGATAATTGAACCGAGTACCAAAATATTTAGAAGCAAAAATGTACCAACGACGAATAGTACGTGGTTTAAATAAGGCACAAAACCGAAAGCAAGGTACGTCGTGGTCAGGGCCTAGGCAAGGAATACAGTACGAATGAAAATCTTTATGAGGTATTTGCTTTCCACAAGACATACAATTATTGACTTTTACTGACATCGGTTTAGAGCAACAAAAAGTTTCCCCAACGGGGTACTTAGCTTTAGTTGAAGACTTTGGTTCTGAAACTCGAAAATGAAAATTTCAGGAGTCGGCCGACTGGCACTTGTGAACTGCTTCTGCTTCGGGCACCGCATGGAAAGAAAGACTGATGTAATAGCATCGGCTGTATGCTTTATACCCCTGACTACCTGACGTCATGGAAGATGAGACAGCAACTGAGGCAGGACCCAAGACTTTGATAATAAGGCCGACTGAGGGTTTCTGCAAGCAGATAACCCAAATTTGATGACTGCAACAGTGAAACACGAAGAACATCAGTGAGAGAGTGCAGCCTTCTTTTGACCTTTTAAAAGCTTTTCATGTTTAAAACAAGTAAAGCTTAAAGTAAACCACAGCTGGATCCTTTAAGGGCATTCTTCTTTAAGAACACCCTTTGTATCTGTGTGTGTCTTTCTTTTCTGCATTCCACACATATAATTTAAATACAAGACATTCTTGCAGACTGCTGCCTGCTGCGAAAGTGTGTCTATGTGTGTGAACTGCCCTAGTTAAGGACGGGAGTTTAGTTAATTTCCTCAAGCTCAAAACATGTACCTTGGTTACAGGAAACAATAGCCTGAATCCTCTACATCAACTACCAAACTACTAAAAAAGTGCATGTCAGTGCATTTTCACGGTATTAAGTTTCAGTGCATTTTCAAGGAATTGTGAGCTTCAAGGGAAGAGAAGTTTCCTGCTGCTCATACTAAGCCTTTTTTCAATGTGCAACTGTTTTGTTTAGCAAATGGTCATAGCATATCAGGTAGCATACTTCTTTTGATGTAGAAGCTTGTGGAGTATACCCCCCACAGCAAGTTGATGAATTACTGTGTTGTATTTAAGGGGGTGGGGGGTGTTGCAGTCCTGACTGTGGCTTCCTTTGGATGAGATGCCTAGTAACTATGAACCTGTTGTTGGTTTGCCATCCATTCCCTATTGCAATATTATCAGTTTACTGATTTTTTTCAATTACACATTGACAATTTATTCTTCAAGGGCAGCTGGGAATGAATTTGTAGATGAAATATAAAGTTCTTTGCTAGCAGCAACCTCTTCATTAGTTACAGGTCTCTTTAATGTGGGATTATTCAGTTGTATTTTACTTCCGCAGAGATTGTGCATATTGAATGATATTGGTGGATTGTAATGACAGAAGTTTGACAGGCAATTTATGGTTGAAATGCTCTGAAATGAGCAGTTTTGCCATTATTAGCTCACATATTTTGTTTCATTGCTTACTGAAAAAATGTTTAAAACTACAAATTTAAAAAACACTCTAACAAGTGGTGCTGTACTATAACAGGAATATAATTTAATACAGTCAGGAAGGTGAATCAAAGAACACATGCATGTATGCATGGTCCTAAAAATGTGTGCAAGGGGCCTACGGTTTGAGAACATCCCAAAGGTAAACTTTATCCACCACTGGTCAGATGTATTTTCTTTGAATGTGGGTTTTAATGCAGTTCCAATTAATGTGAATTTTAAGGGCAGAGAAGCTTACTGTTAATGCTAAATTTGTTTTCATTGTGAGACTGTATTGTTTTGTTTAGCAAATATCTATCAGTGTTTATGCTATAAAATTTGAAATAAAAGTTTTAAATTAAATACAAATATCTGTAATCATTGTAGAAGTAAAGTAAAAATTAGTATGCACACTGAGAGGTTTGAACGGGGTTTATAGTAACTGGAGAGAAAGCCAAGTAATGGAACACTGGAATGGCTGCAAGGGGGGGGGGGGGGGGGGTTGATCCATTACCCTGCTTAGGGCTCCATTTGACCATGATTGGGCTCTGAAGAAAATGCTTTCTCTTGCATGTGTCCATGTGCCCATGACATACATGAAAACGTGGTACAGAACTGGAGGAAACTCAAAAGAAACTTACAGACAAGACCAGAGAGAGAACCACAGTTACTTTTTAAAATTAACAGTAGCTTTTAAGTTGTACACTAATACAATGCAGTGGACAGTTTTGTAGTGGAAAGTTTTTTTATTTGTTTAACTGAACCCAGTGAACTAGATTAATCACAGCAAGTCAATCAGCCAGGGCCTTGTGGACTACCAGACTGAAGGTAAGCAGTTTGTTTAATGTGAATATAACCAGATTTCTTTCTGAATTTTGCAGAGAGGGAGGGGGGATGGTGGCTAGGTATGTGTGTGTGTGTTTTTGCATTAGTTTAAATATTTTAAAGTTTGGCTAGTGTGTGTGTGTGTGTGTATACATTTGTTTAAATAATTTGAAACTGGAGTTTTATGTTCTTTTTTCACTGTAGTCTTCTGCCTTCTTTTTAGGTCGAGTGGGGGTTAGCTAGCTGGGTTGTGGATTAAAGTATCTTGCCCTTTCACGTTTTCAGCTTAAATTTTGCCATTAAGTCTGGCAAGTGAATATTTGTGTTAATAAACTGGAACATTTGTATCCTTTTTTGGAGGGGGATAGCCAGCTGTGGATGTCCTTTTCACTTGGTTGGTTTAAATTCTACCCTTAAGGTACATTTGTGTGAATAAATCTGAATATGTATGCTTTTTTTGGGGGTGGTAGTAACTTTGTCCTTTTCAGGTTATTTGAAAGACTGGATAGTTTGCATTTGTGTGAAATAAATTGAATGTTTTTGGGTGGGGAATGGCTAGCTGTGCTATGGGAACCTATCCTCCTCATTTACTCAGCTTAAAGTGTTATTAAGGGCTGGCTAGTGTGCATTGCTGCAAAATAAATTAGAATATTAAACTGATAAGAACAGATACTACACATGATCTTAGCCAAAAGGCCGAGAAGCTTGTCTTCATTTGGTTTTGATATAACCCTAATAAAAAGGAATTGAAAAAAAAAAAAAAAAAGAATATTTATGCTTTTTTTTTCTTGGGAGGAGGGTGACTAGCTGGGTTGTTGATGAAATGACTGGTGCTCAGTTAAATGTTGGGCATTATCGGCTAGTGTGCATTTGTATGAAATAAAATGGAATATTATATGAAACAATTGAAACTGCCCCCAGTTTTATAGAATGTTTTTGTATTTACCTAATATGTTTGGTCTGCAACTTAATCTCATACAGTTTGCTTAGCTTATACTATGCCTTTACATGACTAGTGTGCATTTGCATGAAATATGCTGCAGTCTTTACTCTCTTTCTCTGGGTGCTGTATTTGAAAAAAACAAGTTAAAATGGTTCCTGGATTTTTGCTGAAAAAATGAAAAACAGGGACAATGTTTACCAGTATAATTATGCTATAAGGAAAAGAGTAAACATGAATGCTTTTGCCAAGCATGCATCGTCATGCACAAATTTTAATGATTTTTTATTTTTTATTTTTCACCAAAGTGTGTGTGTGTGTGGGGGGGGGGCTGGTCTATTCTTTTGTATACAAATAATTTTATTGGCAAGTCTCTTTCAAAAGCTGATAAGACAAGCCCCAATGATTGCATTTCTATTAGTAGTTTTGTTATTCAGATAAGCATACCAGAGTGAGTGGATTGGTTGATTTGTATTTACTGAGGTACACTTGAAAGGTATGAGTCAAGTCTCTGCTACTCAGGACCTAACATCTTGCATCCTGACTAATGCTGTTTTCTGGAGCCTTCAATGGCTGTCTATATGGTCTCGTATTATCTTCAGAGGACTGGCCTTTTTTTGTTGACTAGCTCTATATGTATGGGATTGTAGGAGGTAAAAACTCCAAGCGACCACCACATCTGTGAGCATACAAAATTTACTACACCAAAATAAAAACTGGATAAGCCCTTTCACAACTTGTGCTTCATCAGATCCAAAATATTTGGATTCATTCCGTCCATAACAACTGACTGAATGTAAGCATCAGATGGCCATTTGATAGGATTGACTCGAAGCAAAAGCACTGAAGTGAAGGTAATGAGTTATCATCTATTATTTAAAACTACTGGGTCTGGTAAGAGTTCTGGTGGTAGCAAGTTTAGCAGTGTAGACAAATCTTTCCTAACCACAATGAAAGTACAGTTGTGTACACTTACCATAAATGTAGATGTTCCCAGTGTATTCACTATTGCAGATATCACATTTGGGTTATCTGCCTACAGGTAGCCCTCAGCCAGCCTGAATACCAGAGTCTTCAAATTTCTGAATCGGATGCTGTCGCTTCTTCTATGATGTCAGGTTGTCAGGGGTATAAAACATGCAGCCGACGCCGTTACATCAGTTTTTCTTGCTCCAGATGTCAGGTGTCCCCACAATAGGAAGCAATTATATGGTATGGTACACCCCTATCAAAAAGCAAATACACAAGAAAAAATATCCATATACCAAACAAGAAGGAAAGGTACAGGCAAGAGAAGTCAGGGGGCTGGAGGGAGGGTAACCAGGACTGCAACAGTGTATACGCTCGAACATCTACATTTGTGGTAAGTGTACAAAACTGTACTATGTTCTTCGTGTTTCACTGTTGCAGTCATCACATTTGGGTTGATTCCCAAAGCTAAGGAAGGGAGGAGGTAGTTAAATAGCATTAGGGCCAGCTATTAAGCCCTGAAAGACTGCTGTGGCAAAACCAGCTCTGGATTTGGAAAAGATAGGCAGGTGGTAATGCTTGGTGAAGGCATGTACAGAGCTCCAGGTAGCAGCTTCCAGGAAGTCCCTTGTAGGGACTCCTCTGAGAATTGCCATAGAGGTGGATGCAGCCCTGGTGGAATGTAATCTTATCCCCTGTGGGGTAGGTTTTCCATGGTGCCTGTAGCAGAAGTGAATGCAATGGGCTATCCATTTGGAAATGGTTTGTTTTGAAATGGCCTTCCCCTCTGCCCCTGCAGCAAAGCCAACTAGCAGCTGGTCAGATTTTCTGAGAGGCTTAGTCCTGTCCAAATAGAATCTAAGTTGTCTGTGCACGTCCAAAGAGTGCAGTATCCGTTCACCTTTGTTTTGTGGATTAGAGAAAAAAAGTAGGCAAATGAATGGACTGGTTTAGGGCCACACTAGACACCACCTTGGGCATAAAGGAAGGATTAGTCCTGAGGGTAACCCTGTCCATATGGAAGATAATGAAGGGTTCCACTGCCATGAGGGCCTGTAATTCTGGCAACTCTTCTTGCTGAAGTGATGGCTAGAAGTAAGTCTGTTTTCCAAGAAAGGAATTTCAACTCTGCTGTTGCAGCAGGCTCAAAGGGGAGAAGAGTGAGCTTTTCCAATACAAAGTTAAGGTCCCAGGCTGGAGTGGGAACTCTCCTGGGGGGGGGGTCTTATATTTTTGACCCCTCTAAGGAATTGTTTTAGCAAGGGGTGAGATAAGAGAGGTGGCTCAGTATTATAATGTGCTGAACTGGCAGAGGCATGAATCTTAACTGACGAGAAGGATAGGCCCTTGTGGAGCATCTCTGTTAAGTATTCTAGAATATGAGGTAAGCTGGGCACCGTTGTGGCCATCCCCTGAGCCTGGCTCCAGAAGCAGTATCTTTTCCACTTTTCAGCATAGGATTTTCTGGTACTTGACCTCCTTGCCTCCAGAATGACATCCCCCATCTGCTTACTGAGGGATGCTAGAGGACAGCTCATGGAATTAACCAGGCTGCAAAGTTCAGGGTTTGAAGCTGAGGGTGCAGAATCTGACCCGCCTACTGGGACAGTAGGGAAGGGGACTGAGGCAGGTGCCATGGTTGTAGCAGTGTCAGACTGCACAAGAGGGGGTACCAGTGCTGGCGTGGCCAGTCTGGTGCAATCAGTATTGTTCTTGGCTTGTCCTGTTTGATCTTTAGTAGAACGTTTGAGAGGAGAGGCAGAGGCGGAAAGGCATAAACCGAGAGGCTTTCCCAGGTAAAGGACAGGGCATCCACTTTCCAAGCTTGACTGTGGGGTGTTCTGATGCAGAATTTGTTCAATTGGTAGTTTTGAGGGGAGGCAAACAGGTCTACCTCTGGGGTCCCCCATTTGTTCCTGAAGAGGTTGAATATTTTGGATTCCAGTTTCCATTCATGTGGGTCCATGAGATTTCTGCTTAGGTCATCTGCCAGTGAATTTAGTTTGCCTGACAGGAATTGAGCTTGTAGGTGCACTTGGTAGCTCAAGGCTGTGCTCCACAGAGCCATGGCTAGTCTGCAGAGAAGGTAGGAGTGGGTTCCCCCCTGCTTGTTTATGTACCACATAACTGTGGTGTTGTCTGTCCTTACCAATAGTTGTCCTGGGAGAATAAGGTCTTTGAAGGCTGTCAGAGAATTTTGTACAGCTAACATTTCTTTTTGGCTGTTATGCAGGTGCATCTGTCTCGGGTTCCTTTTACCATGAATGCACTTCCCTGCCATGTGAGCCCCCAATGCATAGTCTGATGCGTCTGCTGTTAGGGTTTGGATGGCAGGAGGTAGAGTGAAAGGGAGTCCCTTGTTGTGGTAGCAGGCCTCTGCCCACCAAAGGAACTCTGTCCTTAGAGAAGGAATGATAGGAATCATTGTTTCCAGGTCCTGAGAATGTTGACACCATAAACATTTTTGATACCATTGGAGTTTCCTCATATGTAGTCTTGCATATGGAATTAGCAGAATGCAAGAGGCCATGAACCCCAGGGCTTGCAGTATTTTCCTTGCAGATAGCTGTTTTTTTGTGGCCAATAGTTTGAAGTAGGTTGCCAAATACACTTGTTTCTCCAGAGTGAGGAATGCCATCTGGGAAGTTGTGGTCAAGCTTGCTCCCAGAAATACAATCTGTTGGCAGGGTACTAGGTGAGATTTCTTTTCGTTGATGGTGTACCCCAGTGAGGATAGAAGTTTCTTTACAAAGGCCAGGTGCTGTAAGTCCTGGCTTTCTGCCTGAATCAGACAATCGTCCAGATATGGGTAAATTTGAATATTTCTCTGCCTGCAAAATGCAATGGCTGGAGCTAGACACTTTGTCAACACCCTGGGTGCAGTAGATAAGCCAAAGGGAAGTGCAGAGAACTGAAAGTGCATGGAGCCCGCCCTGAAATGTAGGTATTGTCTGCAGGATTCTCTTATTGGGATGTGCAGGTAAGCTTCTTTTAAGTCTAGGGTTGCCAGCCAGGCATCCTTGGCTAGCACAGGAAGAAGCTGTTGAAAAGTCAACATTTTGAATTTTGGAACCACCAGAAAGGTGTTGAGAGTAGAGAGGTCCAGGATAGGACGCCAGGAGTTTTCTTTTCTGGGTACCAGAAACATTCTTGAATAAAAACCTTGTCCCCTTAGTTCTGCTGGGACAGGTTGAACAGCCCCGATACTGAGAAGGGAGAGAACATGCTGTTGGGCCTCCGCTCATTGATTTGGGGGGAGGTCTGGCCAACCATTTGGGGTTGGTATTGTGTGGAAGTAAAATCTGTATCCTCGGTAAACTATGTTTAAAACTCATTTGTCCTGGGTAATGAGTTCCCAGTTTTTTTTTCATGCAGGGCAAGCTTTCCTCCTAAGGGAGCAAGTAGTTGAGCAGGGCTTGGAAGGGTTAAGGTTAGGTCATTGTCATTTTTCCATAGGGGGGTGGCTTACTACTCCCTGCTTTGGAAGTGGGAGCCCCCCACTGCTTAGATCTGTGCGTAGCCTGAGACTGATGTCTTGGTGGTCTGCTGTTCCTAGGTTTGGACTGAGAAGGTCTGGAAGGGACTGGAAAGGACCAGTTCTTTGAAGGCCAATGCCTACTGAATCTGGGGGGCTGTGCTTGTAGGAAATTTTTAACAGTTTGCATAGATTTAGGACTTCCTCTGCTCTGTTGCCAAAAAGGCAGTCTTAGTTTAAGGAAGCATCCGGTAATTTAGCTTTAACATGATACAGCATGTTTTGTTCCTTAAGCCAAGCATGCCTTCTAAGTACAGACCCAGTGACAGCAACCCTGCAAGATGCTTCTAAAGCATCAAAACCACATTGCAAAGTATGTTTACCGACTTGTTTTGGAGAATGCATTAAATCTTGTAAGTCTTTGTGCTCAGTACAATCTGGAATCAACATAATTTTCTATTTAAGTAGTCCCATAATATGCTGCTGATACTTTAGCATATGAAACTGGCAATTTAGAGCCCTAATGGCCAAAGTAGCAGATGAAACTGGCAATTTAGAGCCCTAATGGCCAAAGTAGTAGAAGTGTAAACCTTCTTACCCCATCTGTCTAAGGCTCTAGAATCTCTATCAGAAGGGGTAGGGTTTTTGGCAGCAGTAGCCTTAATGCCTTTTTGTTCTTGGGAAATGGTCCCTGGATCCGCAGTAGGATTCTTAAAGAGGAACTTGAGAGTCAGGTACTCTGTAGTACCTGTCAGGTTTTCTGGGAGCTGGAGGTAAAGTGTCTGGGGTAAGGCTAGATTCCAAGAAAACATCATCTACAACAGCCAGAACAGGAGGGATAGCTAGAGGCTTGAGTTGAGGTAGAAGTAAGAATTCTCTAAGTCTCTTTTTGCACTCAGAATAGTCTTGGCTTTCCCAGCGGAAATGCTTCCAAGGGTATGCAAAGTTTCACCAAAAGAAAAATCTTCTGGAGGAGAAGCAGAGGGAATGGAATCCTCTGCATCAGAATCCTCATAAGTAGATAAGGGCAAATCCTGGTAATCGGAAGGAGCAGAGATATCAGATTCCTGATCAGAAGAATCAGAAAGAAAATTGGTTCTAGGTTTCTTAGAGGGGGAAGGTTGGCTTCCCCTAATTAAAGTAATAAGGTCTTCAGCCATTCTAAGCATTTATTTTTTGAGGCACATGGGCCTGAGTCATCGGTTTGGTCATCGGTTTTCTAGGCATAGTGCAAGTTTTGGGCCTGAGGAATTTGGTATTTCTAGTGGAAATGATGCTGTTGGTTTAATATGAAAGTCTGTAGGCCTGAATACACCCTCAGAAGTCGGTGCCGGCACAGTGGCTCTGGACCCAACCATGGTAGAGACATCTGCAGGTTCCATAGTCGAAGAAGCATCTCACGGCATACCGGACTCCGAATGGGTCTCAGTAGACGCCTGCAAACCTGTAATAGTGGGTATCAGGGGCTGCAAAAGCACCTCACTGAGTACTGGCGGACTGGCGACTAGCTTAACCGAAGCATCGTCGGCAGTTTTGAACCTATGCGGTCTGTCTCTGTCTTTATCCTTACGTTTTTTTGGAAGATCGGTAGTCGGATGGCTTAATGAAGTCATTTTGGAGTACAGAGATCGAAAACGAAAAGCTACAAAAATAGCCCAACGACGAATAGTTCAGGCGTTGAACAAGGCACAGAACCGACAGTGAGGTACATCGTGGTCTGGGCCTAAACAGGTGATGCACTAAGAATGAAAATCTCTATGAGGTATTTGCTTTCCACAGGCAAGACAACTGTTAATTTTTTCTGACATCGGTTAGAGCAAGAAACAAGGACCCCCAACGGGGTACTTATCTTTTTTGAAGACTTTGGGTTTGAAACTCGAAAACGAAAATTTCAGGAGTCGATGACCGGCACTTGCGAACTGCTTCTGCTTCGGGCACTGCACGGCAAGAAAGACTGATGTAATGGCATCGGCTGTATGTTTTATACCCCTGATGACCTGACATCATGGAAGAAGCGACAACATTGATGCAGAAATCCTTAGACTCTGGTATTCAGGCCGGCTGAGGGCTACCTGCAGGCAGATGACCCAAATGTGATGACTGCAACAGTGAAACACAAAGAACATCCTCTGGTACTTTCTGTGAGGTCCCCAGATGTTTTCAGACAAGCTCAGAGATATAGTTCATCTAACATGTTCTGAGTCAGCTCTAAGATTTCCTTCTAGTGGACCATGCCTTGGATATGTTCCTCGGAAAATGCCCATGTAGCTTCCTCACAAGGTGCCCAAAACACCTAATCTAACTCCTCTAAGTGCCAAGGAGCACTGCTGTCTTAAATTCGGATTTGCCAAGTTCTTCTTTCTATCCTGGTGAGCCTGTATCTCTCCTGCAAAAGAAACTAAATTCTTCTACTTGTATCTCATCTTTTCAGTCACCACTCAAAGCTTATGACTATAGGTGAGAATGAATCTTAAAGTGACCAATAAATTGAGAGTTTTGTCTTATTACTAGCTTTCACTTCACTAGCACAGTCCTCTTAAATGCTTGCAGTACTACTGAACCTCCACCCATTCACTGGCCAGTGTTCTGAACCCCTCCCCACCTCCTACCTTCACTGGTGAGCAATATGTAAAATCCTCCCCAAGGGTATCTGTTCCCACTCATTTGCTGAAAACAATTGACTCTTATTTTGAGAGAACCATGAACTCTGATTTGGAGATACTGATTTCCATCCCAACCACTTCATACTCAGTAAGGGCATCACTCCAGTTACGTTTCTTGAGGCTAACAAGACAGCATTATCTGTATGTGACAAATATAGAATACTCAGATTAAACTGGATACAATCCAGATTTTAGCTGCATCTTCATATTCCATATGTGAAAATCATGACTGACAAGACAGAATCTAGGCAGAGACTTATTCCCACTTTGAATATGCTTGAGTTTGACTTACTACCAAGAATACATACACAAATCTTACTTCCCAAATAGCATGCAAAACAGTCTCAAACACTATTTAAATCTGAAGCAGTATACATTTTCACTCAACTTTAAAAACATGTAGCTGTCCAAGTAACAATCCATAAAGAAAAAAAGTGAAACTTTTTGTCATTTCAGCTTGCATGCCTTCAAAGAATTGTACAGAATGTATTTTAATAATTGTTAATTTTCTCTGCACTGCTTGTGAACCATCAACTATCCTGTGAGCAATCAGCCTATGGGAGAAGGCAAATTATGGGAGGCCATCATCCACGTAGCCATCGGGTATTTTGCTGCTATAGTACTAACCACTTGCCTGGAAGCCGATGTGAACATTTGCACAAGCAAGGGCTTGCTATGCTTTCCCCTGTGGGTGGGTACTTACCACACATGTTGCTTGAACACGGCTTGGCAGAGTGCTTCTCCTGCTCATATGTTTCATGCCATGCAGCTGTTCGATAGCAGATGGCAGTACTGGTTCAAGATAGACCACCCTCTTTCCTACCAAGATGGACAAGTCAGTGATGATTTCTCACTCACACCATCCCCTTCCTGCTTCCTCTAACACACAAGCTGTTATTCAGTCTCAGGTAGTCTGTCTCATAGGGCTACATCCCTCCATGCCATGGAGCCAGGCAACTGAAAACAACATTTTAATTGCACTGCTGTTATATGAAGTTATATAATAGACCTACATCATATGACTATGCTGCTTAATTAACTTTAAAACTGCACCTCAACAGACATTTTTTATATAGAATTTCTAGCCCTAGAAATGCATTGAACCTTAAAATAGAGCCTATTAAATACAAACTACTGAACAGCTTGCTTTTTATGTACCAATACAATGCACTGTCTCATTACGGACTGAGCAAGTATATTATATATTTTTATATTTATTTTATTTATTTGTTTGTAATTCCAATGAAGTCTCGCTGGGCTAGAAAATTATCCCCTTTTCAGTGGAGACCCAGGGAGAAAATCTCCAAATGCGCTAAACATTTAAACACTGAGGAAAAAGTACAATAACTGCCAGGGCTGGATCCGGCACTAGGCAATCTAAGCAGTTGCCTAGGGCCTGTTGCTGACATGAGGGCTCAGCCATGACATTAATTTAATTTTTTTAAAAAGTTAAATTTAATTAAAAAAAATTCTTACATGCCTTATGCTTTAAGATGATCTTGTCAATAAAATAACACCAGCAGAATTTTGATTGCCTGGTGGTATTCTCAAACACACATGAGTAGCAAGCTATTGCAAAGGAAAAACAGCAATTCAAATACAACACATGCACATGAGAAGTGAAACAAACTATTTTTATTATTTTATTTTACATTTGTTTACCGGGATAGTCTGACTGGATACATGCTCTTTTTCAGCGGAGGCCCGGGGAGAAAAGCTCCACATTGCAAATGCAAATAATAAGAAAAGAGGAACAATACAGAAGTAACAATACAAGACAACGCAATGTAAGGCACAATTACAATTTTAGGCTCATTTTATGCCATTTAACTAGCCAGCATTAACAAAACTAATTGGTGTGGTTTGTATTTATTACATGCTTGAGAAGCAAAACAAACTAGCCAGCCCTTGAAAAGAGTTTACTAGCCTACTGGGGCTAATCTGGTTAACAAAGGATAGTACAGTTGTGTAAAACCTTACCATAATAGTAGATGTCCTCTTACCTATTGCAGTATTTATTACATTAAGGATCCCCAGCCAAGGGCAGTCCGATGTCCAGCCACTATACCAAAGCCTTTAGGTTGCTTTAAGGTATGCCATATGTCACATGTATGCACCTCATGTGGGGTAGGGCATAAAGGTGACATCCGGATGTGCCATCCTCAGAACTAAGAGTCCCAGTAGGAACTCCAGTGCAAGGAAAAAAGAGGTAATCAGTACATTCAGAAGAGAAATGGACCATGGGGCAAAGGAAGGGAGTGAATACTGCAACAGTGAAGAGAAGGACATGTACCGTTATGGTAAGATTTTACACAACTGTACTATGTCCTTCCATATCTCTGTTGCAGTATTCATTACATTAGGCAGAGTGCCAAAGTTCAGGAAGAAACTTGGGAGGAGGAAGGACCAGATGAGCCCTCTAGGAAACCATGAAGGATGGCCCTAGCAAAACCAGCTCTAGCTCTGGAGATTCCACCCAACTTGTAGTGCTTGGTAAATGTATATACACAGAAGTCCAGTTATCTTCCTCAGGAATAGAGTTAGTATCCAAACCTTTGAAAAAGGCACCAGAAGAAGCCACAGCTCTAGCAGAATGAGTCTAACAGGAAAAGGAAGGCTCTTACCATGAAAAGAATAAGAAAAGGAAATAGCTTCTGAGATCCAAGAAGAAATAGTTTACTTGGATACAGCTAATCCTGGGGATCTAGGATGAAAAGAAACAAACAGCTGATCAGATTTCCTAATAGTCTTAGTATTATGCAAACAAAATCTGAGTTATCTATGTGCATCTAGTGTGTGCAGTACCCTCTCACTGGCAGACTGCGGAAAGGGGAAAAAAGTGGGCAAATGAACAGACTGACTAAGGGACAACTCATTAACCCCCTTGGGCATAAAAGAAGGATTAGTATGCAAGGACACCTTGTCCTTATGAAACACCAAAAAAGAGGCCAAGCCATAAGGGCTTGAAGCTCAGACACCCATTTGGCAGAAGTAAGGGGCAACAAAAGTACAGTCTTCCAAGAGCAATGTTGCAAGGAAGCTGAAGCAACAGGCTCAAAAATTAGACTGAGTCAATTTTTCCAAAACAAAATTAAGAACTCAGGGAGGAGAAGCAGGCTTCCTGGGAGGCCTAATATGAAGAACACATTTAATGAACTGTTTAGCTTCAAATCTAGAAGCCAAAGGAGGAGATAAAAGCAGACATGCAGAGATAGCTGATAAGTGGGCCTTAACAGAAGAATAGGCCAACCCAGCATTGAGCAATTCACACAAATAAGACCGAACCAAATAAACATCCACAGAAAGTGGATCCAGGTTATGAGAAAGACACCACACGGAAAACCCTCTTTCATTTGGACAACTAGGATTTCCTTGTTGTGGGTTTCCTGGCTTCCTGCAGGGCACTAAGCACATCATCAGAAAAAGGTATCTATGTGGAATCAGGATCACCCACACTGTCAGTTGAAGAGTGGATAGGTGGGGATGGATGGAGCCCTTGTCTTTGTGAGTTAACTTGTGATAACTGCCCTTGGCTAAATGCAGAAGAAGAGAGAACCAATGCTGTCTCAGCCAAAAGGGAGTCGCCAACAAGATTTTGAGAGAATCCTGTTGAATTTTGAACAGGACTTTTGGAATGAGGGGAAGGGGAGAGAACCCATAAAAAATCCCCTTCCAAGATAAAGAGAGGGCATCCACCTTCCAAACCACAGGACCTGGGACTTTGGGACAAAAAAGGGAAGTTGTCTGTTCAAACGTGAGGCAAATAGATCTATCTGAAAAGTACCCCACTGGTGGACAATGTCCAGAAACACATTCCTGTGAAACATCCATTCATGGGATTGAGTTATGGACCTGCTCAGACTGTCTGCCACAGTTCTGATCTGAGGGAATGTAGACTGCCTGAAGAGACATTTGATACTGGACAACAAGATCCCACACTAGGAGAGCCAACCGACAAAGAAAATAAGATCTTGAGCCGCCCCCCCCCCTGTTTATTTATGAACCACATCACTGTGGTGTTGTCTGTAAATACTTTGAGAGGTCATAGGGAGAAAATATGATGAAAAGCCTGAAGAACCAACAGAAGCACTCATCTCTTTGATACTGATGTGCTCCTTCTGTTAAAGAGACCACACCTCCTGCACTTTTAGGGATCCACAAGCTGCTCCCGATCGCACATCTGAATCATTCATGAAAAGCTCCTGAGAGGAAAGAGGGAGATAAAAAGGGAGCCCTGGATTTAGGAACAACTGCTGGATCCACCAGAGGAGTTCCTTCTTGAGACAAGGTAGAAGAGGAGCTACATATTCTAGGGGATGACTATGTTGAAGACAAACTGACTTCGGGAACTACTGAAACTTTCTCATGTGAAGTTTGGCCAGAGGGAGCATAAGGATGATGGATCCTGTGAAACTCAGAACTCCCTGGCTGTAACAGAAGAAGAAGGGCTTGAAAAAAGGAGATGAGGGTCAAGGCCTTGGAAGGAGGCAGGGATGCCAGCAAAAATACAGTCTGAATCCTGCAACCTAGAAAAACATGGTCCTGAGAATGAGTCAGAAAAGACTTTTTGAAATTTATTGTAAACCCCAGGCTCTGAAGACAAGAAAAGGCAAAATGGAGATTTTGCAACAGGATCTCTGGAGAGGATGCCAGAAACAGAAGGTCTTCTACGTAAGGAAATACTTGGAGCCCCTGAATTCTGCAAAAAGCAAACACAGGAATGAGGCATTTGGTGAATATGCTTGGAGCAGTAGAAAGGCCAAAGGGCAAAGCAGAGAACTGAAAATGCTGGGAAGCAACAGAGAAACATAAAAACTTCCTGAAAAGGGGATGGATCCGAACATGGAGATAAGCCAGAGGCACCATGTAAGCCTGAGGAAGCAAAAGAGGGAATAAAGTCTGAAGGGACAACATTCAAAAGTAAGGCACCTTCAGAAAAGTGTTTAGAATTGGTCACCAAGTACCCTCTTTTTTGGGTACTAGAAACATCATGGAGTAAAACTCCTTCCCTCTTTGGGAAATAGGCACCTCTTGAATAGTACACTGAGTCAAAAGATCCTAAAGCACCTCTGGAAAAAAAGAGAGTTACTCCTGAGGTGGCTGAGGAATACCCATGAAAAGGGGGAAGGGATTTCCACACCATGAAATACTCCTGGCAAACAATGGACAGAACCCAGGAATCCTGAGTAATCTGTAGTCAAACTGGAAGAGAGAGGGAGGTGATGAGAAAGTGGAAAGGGGCTGGGAAGAATAGGATAATCAGACAGCACCTGCTGGGAAGAATAGGATAATCAGACAGCACCTGGTTTATCTGGAAAGGAAGATTTCTAAGGAACTGAAGTCTGAGAAATCTTAGCAGGAGGAGCTCACTTGCCACCCTTTTTGCCCTTAAGAGGAGGGAAAGACTGCCTGCGAAGAAAGGCCGACTTATTGTGGTAGTTTCTGTGAAATTTAGGAACCGGAGAAACAAACACATGTTTAAGTTTCTGTAAAGCCTTTCCCTTACCTGAAGGGACTTAAACACATCAGCAGGAGCTACACCAAATAAGTGTTTATTATCAAGAGGGGCATCCATCAACTTAGCTTTGATATCATTAGACAAAGGCTGGAGCCCAAGCCAAGAATACCTCCTCATCAGTGACCCAAAAGCAACAGCTCTAAGAGAAACATCTGCTGCATCATAACTACACTTGATGGATTGATGAGCCACTTGGAAGGAAGTCCCTAACAGGGAAAGAGCAGAAGTTTTACCTTCAGAGTCTAGAAGATCAGATATAATCTGACAAGCCTGGGATAGGAGTGCCAACAAATACCTGGAAATATGGATCTGATAATTAACAGCCCTAAAAGCCAAGGTAGCTGAGGTGTAAACCTTCTTACCCAGTCTTTCCATGGTTCTGCTATCTTTACCAGAGGGCAGTAATTTGGGAGAAGGAAGCAACTGAGAGGGCTTGTTAGAGGCTACAGACACCACTGAGGAGTCACCAGCAGGACCTAAAAGCCAAGGTAGCTGAGGTGTAAAACTTCTTACCCAGTCTTTCCATGGTTCTGCTATCTTTACCAGAGGGCAGTAATTTGGGAGAAGGAAGTAACTGAGAGGGCTTGTTAGAGGCTACAGACACCACTGAGGAGTCACCAGCAGGACACTTGTACAAATATTTACACTCCTCAGGCACCCTATGCAACCTATCAGGTTTTGTGGGAGCAGGGGGCTGAGAATCTGGAGGTTTAGAGGTATTGGAAAATAAATCCAACAAAACAGCCAAAATAGGCAGGAGAGTAGAAGGTTTAAGAGATTCCATCTACAGCAACTCATAGTATCCTTTATGAATCTTAGAGACCTGAGCACAATCCCATTTAAAGAACTCCATCATCCTGGAGATCATGTCCTCAAAAGAAATCTCTTCAAAGGGAGTATCAGGGCTAGCAGACTCTTCTTCCTCTGACCTTCAGTCCAAAGGAGAAGGAATCTGAGAAGAGTAAACAAGGGATTCCTCAGCCGAATCCAACTCCTCCTCAAAGTAATCCTGTTCCCTAGGTCTTTTAAGAGGAGTAGAGGGCCAAGGGGGCCCTGGAACAGAAACTCCCCGAGGAAGTTTCAATGCTATCAAAGCACTAAACGAACCCTGAGTGAAGGCCTGCCACTCACTTTGTGGATCCTTAGGAGCAGGAGAAATACATTTTTTTTTTGTTTTTTCTTCAAAGGGATGTCTGCCTTATAAAACTTGGAAGGCTCAGACCCAGGACAGCATTTAATAATGGTAGTAGGGACTTCTTCTCTGACTAAAAAATGAGGAACACCCCTAGGCCCCTCACAAATGATAAAACCGTGGTTCACCCTGAACATCCGAAAGAGACGTCTAGAAAACCTCCTCAGATGTGCTTAAAGTCAGATCCTCACCAACTTCCATCTGGTCGTGGCAGAGGAATCCAACAACAAAGTCGGGTGAACCTTCAAGCATTGGTTTTCTTCTTCCCTGATGGCTGTCCCTCAGGACAGGAAGATCCCTCCATCACTTCTTTAACGAGAAGGTTAAGACCCTGGTTTTCAATATACATCACCAAAGAAGAAAGTCTACTATGTAAGGTTTTAGGAACAAAGGCCTGACACATGAAACAGGAAGTATGGTTATGTGAGCCACCAAGGCAAAACAAACACTGGACGTGCCAGTCTTTATGGGGAATCTGTATCCCACACTGGAATTTACCCTTCTTGGATGACATTTAAACCCCAGAAGAAGTAAAAAGAAAAAGACAAGAAAAGGAACCCAAATGGGGCAGTTATCTGCAACAGCTCTGTGAAACCAGCAATGGAATGTAGGCATTCAGACTAATGATCTGATGATCAAAAAATGGCATTTGGACTAATGTCAAAGAAGTTCAGAGAACGGTACATTTGAACATCACCTTTATCCCCTATGCTATGCGAGGAGCTTACGTGTGACATGTGGCGTACCTTAAAGTAACCTAAAGGCTTTGGTATACTGTCCGGATGTCAGGCTGGCCTTGGCAGGGGATCCTTAATGAAGTGAATACTGCAACAGTGATATGGAAGGACATCAATTAATTATAAGTTTTAAATTAATTCTACATGTCTGTAATCATTTCAAAAGTAAAGAAGAAAATAATGCGCAAACTGACAGTTTTGAGCAGTGTTAATGGTTGCTGGGGGAGAGACCCTAGTAATGGCCATGGCTTTGATAATTGTAACCATTTGAAATGCTGGGACTTGCTAAAGCATGTCCTGAAATGCTAAGATGAATGGCCAAAAAACAGACTTATATATACTTATGTCCAAGATGGCCATTTCTCAGAATATTCCCTTTTTTCTCAGTTATAGCAATCCTGGAGGTATAAGTTTAGGGTGAGGGGCAGAGTGAAGTAATGAGACACTAGAATGGCTACAGAGGGGAGGAAGCTCTGGTCCATTACCATGCCTACGGCCCCATCTGACCATGATCTAGCTCTGATTAACTGTAACCATATGAAAGGTCAAGACCCACTATAGCAAGTCCTGAAATGCTAAGACTGAATGGCTGAAAAAAAAAAACAGATTCACATCTGCTAAGCCCAAGATGATTATTTGTCAGAATATTCTCTTTTCTTTGAATTATGGCAATCTTGGTGTTAATATATAAATGAATTTGGTGATCAGGGGCTCACCTCCCACATTGGGGTTGCAGGGGAACTCATCCCCTGCAAAAAAGGAGAAGAGTGACATTCGAGATTTGCTCTTCTCCTTCATTTTCAAGCTTTTTTTTTGATGTATTGGCACTCGCCATTCCAAGTGCTGAAATTTCAGTAGACAGTCTGAAATAATACTATTTAATTAGGCAATCAAATAAGAACAAGTTTCCACTAGCTGACATTTACATTAGTACAATTTTGTGGTACACAGTTTAACAAAGCGTGCACTTCCATTATACACTTGGGGGCAATTAAGACAGTTATGTACTTCCATTTTACACTTACATAAAGTTTCAGACAGTCTATTACGTTTTACACATGATTAATTACACATTGAAGTAATATTAATACAATTTAATAACAGTAATATTATGAGCTTAACATGTTTATAAGAACACTTTCTTAGGAAAACATGACAACCTGCAGATTTCACCTAGATGCTTACATATTGAAAAATTACGGTATTCTCCTTTTTGAACTGTATGAAAGAGATTTAAAGGAGCAGTGGATGTAGGTTATGCATGACTGTATGTACAGGTGACGCAAAATCCTTCCAGAATGAGATCAACATAAACACAATAAAGTCCATTATGAACTGAAAGCAAAACATCAGTAACTTATTGAACCTTTATTCTCATAAAAATTGGAAAATAAACTTAAAAATGAATGCTGAACATGAAAAGTATGAAAAGCCTTAGTAGTATGGAGGAGTCAAACTGCAATAAGATATGAACTGACTACAAATGAAAGAAGAAAGCAAATATAACTAGTCCAGACAAATGCCTGAAACAGTACTTCATAAGAAGCAACCAGAAGTTTGGAATGTCCGAGACACAGGGCAACATGATGGCTGTATGATTCCTAAGATATGTCAAACCCACAGTGAGCATAATTTTTGCATGGAACTAGCCATCATATGGAAGCACTGCTTGGCTCTTTATGATACGGTGAGCCATTGAGAATTAAAAGTAAATGTAGTACATTTTGAAGAGCATGCTGAATGTTTCAGACTTGGTGGTTATAAGCAATGCAGTGTAATAGGTGTGTGTGTGTGCGTGTGCGTGTGCGTGTGTGTGTGTGTGTGTGTGTGTGTGTGTATGTGTGAGTGTAGATGCGACAACTAAAGGTACCATAGAGAGATCACTGGAGGAGAAGAAGAAGTAAGCCTTGCAAGATGCAAATCTTACAAAAAATGTGAGACTACACATTCAGAGTATTGCTAAAATGTATATTTTACCAGACATAGTTTTGACAGGAGGTACAGTCTAAAAAGTACATCCTGCTGATAGTCCTTCAATAAGTCTTAACTGGTTGTTAACAGAAAGTGTCCTATGTTGTGTGGTATTTGCTTGAATTGTAGTGCAGCTAATCAATACGTACTGCTGCTTACAAAAACTGCATTTCAAGGTGCAATTCATTTGCCTTATTGTGAGCTCTTAATGTTCTATTCAGATCTAGCTCCTGTTTTCTGCTACCAATCTGCCTTGTACTTCAATATCCATGCAGTCTTAGAAGATCTCTTGCCACCCTGAGCTGGGGTTAACTATGCGAGAGAGTAGTATAATCAAATTTTTGGTGATGCTCACATAGATTGTGAAAATAAACAACTGACACAAAATGACAGAAAGAACCAGAACATACAAAGAATACAAATGACTTTGTGTATTTACCAACCAATTCCCACAGACAAAACACAAAAGACATGCTTATGTGCATTGCAAACCACAAACCACAAAACACACACACACACACACACACAGAAAATGCAAATGTCATATGTTCATGTACATACCATTTCTTTGTTCCAGAGTGGATTTTATGCTTACTTCACAGCTGAGTCTTGCTTCCTCCAATAAAATAATCTGTTCTTCCTTAGTGACAACATCATCTGCATCTACCTAAAAGCAAGAATAAAAAAGTGCATTTCTTGGTGCAGGAAATCTGTAGTCCAGGTTGGTGAACGGTTAACAAAAGCTTAGATGCACGGATACAGATTTATGGGGAAAAAAGACGTTCTTGCAATGTGTGTGTGTGTGTGTGTGTGTGTGTGTGTGTGTGTGTGTGTGTGTGTGTGTGTATATATATATATATATATATATATATATATATCCATATACACACACATATATCTATCTCTCTCTCTCTATATATATATATATATATATATATATATATATATATATATACATACATACATACATACACACTACACAACAAAAACAGCAGGAATAGAAACTACTTGATTTTTTTGACAAAGTTCAGAATTACTGGCATATTAACTTTTAATTGAACCATTAAATAGAACCATTAAATAAGATGTAAATAAACAAAAATAAATTGTGTAGCTGCTGAATTATTTCCTATGGTAGGTACATTATTTAAATGTGGAGATATGGGATGTGTGATGCATTTAAACTGATTATTGGTTGATTTCTTTATATTTTAGTTATTAAGAAATTAATTTAAGACAACTGTACAGCAAAAGTTTTTCACAAAATGTTAAGTGTACTCAATAAAATAAAGATAACAATTAGATTCACTTTTTTCTAATAAATCTTATACTGTGCATTGTGAATTTCATTTCCATGTTTTATGACTGTTACCTAGCTACGGTCCAACATTTGAAGGTTTAATTTTATACTAAAACAAAAATTTATAAAATGTAGACAAATAGGTTACTGTAAAATACTTCTAAAGAAAAAAAAATTAACAGTTCTAAAGTTGAAAGGAAAAGAGACAAACTGCAATAATATCTGAAAGATTTTCAGAGTGGATTAATTTTTAACTTGCTCCATCCAAAAGAAGATACAAAATGTAGCCAGTCCAGAGAAACATATTGTTTTACTTCCTTGAACTTCTTTGCTCATTCAATTATATGGTAAATATTCCCTCTAAATACAGTTGACAAAATAAAACATGCCTGTCTTCAAGATACTTTATTAGTGATACAAGTGAATGGTAAAGGAGTACTTTATATGCAGTTATTAGTGATGCTGCTGTGAAGCGGTGGATTTGTTTTGAGTGGACATTACCTTTACATTAACACCCAGCTGTAGAGTTTTCATTCTCCAGGGTGCTGATGTGGAGGTCATCCATTCTCTAAGATACTTTATCACTCATAAAGGTGAGTGATAAAGAAGTAATTTATATGTAGTCATCACTGCACTGAGAAATCTTGCTGTTTACTGAACTTACCCTGCTTTCTTCAGAATGCCAGATTGACAGGAAGTATATGCTTTCCACTATCAACTGAAGTGAACTGAGCAAAACTACTCTTGAGCTGAGTGCAATACTAGGATGAGAAGCAAATTTGTAAGAGTCTAACAGAGTCAGACCATCATGCCTAATGTAACGGGGCAATGAAGAATACCATCTACCTGCTTTATAGGTCCAACAAGTCCAACTGATATGTGCTGTATAATGTTCATAACTGTGAACATGGCAATATGGTTTACTATCTGTTTTATAAATGAATGTTTGCCAGTGTCTTAAGTGATAATTCAATAAAGGTGTTAAAAAACAAGCTGAACAACTCTTAAAAAAAGAACAAGTCCAAAAAAGCTAACATTTTTACTTATAAAATGTTTTTTTCTTTCATTGCATACAGGTACATTGCTACATATCTAATGCTAATGTATTTGTTCCCCTTTTTGCCTCCAAACGGGTCAAAAGAAGATAATATAGGTCCCGACCCCATGTCCATATATAAAGTTCTTAGACAGTGAGAACAACAAACTACGTAAACTAAGATTTGTAAGAATTTCAACTTAAGTATGCTTCTGGTAATAAATACACTAAGCATTTTATACTATGGGAAGGCACAGCAGGAAGCTCCGAATGCTTATCAAACAGGAGCCTAGATGGCTTACTGGTAACAGCATCTTTTTAGAGATCCATAAAAATGTACTAGAAATTAAGAAAAAAAAACTTCTTCAATTAGAAACAGGAATACTTCATAGATGAACTTCTAAATTACAACCATATCAAATTTCAAGAAATTCTGGTGAGTTTTTCCTGTCAAAATATATTGGAGATCTTCACAACAATATGAAAATGGCTAGCTCAAAGAACTACACAGAGTCTACTCTGAATAAAGAAATTCATCTGTCTTCCACACTACATGAGCTGTCCTTGAAAATGGATAGATTCACAGACAATCTGGAAAATCTAAAAGAGAACTGTCAAAAACAAACTGGCATCCTTAAGGAAATATTGCAAAAACATCAAAATAAAATAACTGATATGGAAACATCTATAACTGGCATAGATGGGAGACTTAAAGAGGAGGAAAATCAAACAGAAATTTTACTACATCAAAATAACTGGCTAACCAACAAAATAGATGATCTGGTGAATAGGGAGAGGAGAACCAACTTAAGAATTTTTGTCATCCAACGAAAACTGAGGGAGAAGACATCATAACATTTTTAAACTCATGGCTTCCTGAAATCCTAGACTTAAAATGGGGACTTTCATATGGAACAGAAAGAGCTCATAGAGCCATTGGAAAACCACAACCTTTTTCATCTAAAACACCACCAAGATCAATTGTGGTAACATTTCTATCCTATCAAGACAAAGATTTTATATTAAAATCAGCCTGGAGGAAGAGTCCCCTAACATACAAACTAAGTCAGATAAGACTTAGTAATGACTACTCAGCAAGAGTTCTAGAACTAAAAAAAAAAAAAAAAAAAAAACATGGCCTTTAGTGAGACTTCTAAAACAAAACAAAATAAAGGCACAACTAGTTTATCCAGCTAAAATCAGAATCTTCCACTCAAATGGCTGGAGAAATTTCAATACCTTTGAAGAAGCAACATCATTTATCAAAAATAATAACATTATCTCCATCCCTGAAGAAATGGATTGGACTAATACAACTAATCTGAAAAGATCTTCAGAGAAAAACTCTTGGACTGATGTGAAGAAAAAGAAACAAAGAACTGAACATAAAATGACTGAATCTCTCAAAGATCCAACTAAGATATAGATCACTGGTGCTGCATCAACTTAAATTATGTATATTAACTATTTCATTGACTATAACATAGTGATATTTCTTTCTTTCTATTAGTCAATACATAAGCCTATCTAACATTACTTCTAAACTTGACGTTAAATTCAAATGAAAAACAAAAGTTTAACGCTACATCAGAATTAAAACCACTTGAAAATAGAAAGTTTAACTGTCATAAGATAGTTTAATAAACTATGTACGGAAAGTATATATGACTGATTGAATATTTCTAATATTTATAATCAACTTTTTGAATAGTACTTGATTGATTTGCTTAATGAAAGATATACAAAATGATATGGGATGTTTTACATAAGCGACTTTGTCATCTTTATTTTTTCTGACTAAATAATATACACATAACAGTCTTAAACATGTGGTTCCCTTATCTTAAAATATGGTACTAGGCCTTAGAGATTAATTGTGAGAATTTCTAACTGACATCTTTTTGTTTGAAATGCCCAAGAGCATATATAGCTGTCATTCTTAACCTTCGCTCTGATTAAAAAAAAATGAAAAGAACATAATTCTATACAGCAATCCTACAGCTTTTACTACAATAACAAATGTTAAGCTAACTTGCAACTGCATCATAATTATAGAAACCTATTACATTTAAGTTGCTTACATTTAATTATTTTGAGTATTCACTTGAACTATGCACTTTGAGCTGAGTGATAAGATGAATATCAGGACAGTAAATGACACCATATAAATAACTAGCATTTGTTCTCTATTGCTTACATTCTATGAGAATCAGATACTTATGTGGAAAGATGTGGAATTGCGTATTAACATACATATGCACTGTCCAATATATCTCATACCTCCCAATAGGAAAAATTGATTAAAAAATTAAAGCTCTCACTACTCTTCCATTATTCACCCTCCCTATGCTGTCTCTTGCCGATATTTCATCGGCAGTTTGTATTGGCTTTAACAGAAGAGTTCTGGGGGAAAAATATATAGTTGCTATTACAGCTTTGTATTACTTCTTCTAAGACCTTTTCAGATTTATGTAAGGTGGCACGGGACTTATTGACAACGGCTTGACAAGCGCACCAATTTTTTTTTTTACTGGGTATGTTTTGAAGTTGACTACTTCATTCTTTATCGTTTCTTCCTAAATACACACATCTGCTACTGACAAATGAAGATTCTGACGTGCTTATAATGACTGTGAATATTGCAGTGGTTGAGATGGGAGCTAACTTAATCAATCTTGACTCCCACAATACCAAAAGCAGTCTCATTTATTATATATAAAAACTTAAACAGATTATTTGTTGTCATTGTTATAGCTCTGTCTACGGTGATCATAACTGAAGGTGTGTGTTGGTTCCTGACCTATGCGAACAGTACTGCACCTACCCTCAGAGCCTTCGTACTGAATTTGCAGTTGTACATGAAATTTATACTGGAAGAGAACACTTTAATATTATTTACTGACAGGAAGGTGCTTCTTGGGTAAATAACGATACCATAAGAGTAATTATAGCACACTATTGATGAAAAGAAGGTTACGGAAGATGTATGACGATGTGTTGTTATACATATGGCCAACGTATTGTATATTATACTTCCTGGTAAGGAAGTCAGATCAATAATATTAGATAACACTCTCTGAGCATTTTGTTGTCACATACTAGTTGAATATTAGTGAGACAGGCAATTTGAAACCCTCTCGGAATGGTTTGTTATCCTCACTATAGGTTAAATATTGATTAGTGGTTACAATACGATGTTCCTATACAAAGGTTTTGGAGAGTGTTTGATATATATATATATATATATATATATATATATATATATATATATATATATATATGTGCTTTAAACCCTGTTTGTATGTGCCTACGAATGGGGAAAGGGTGATCTGAGATGGTAGATAACAATCTTTGGGTACTCTGCTGTTACATATTAATGGGTACATTAGTAAGAAACATAGTCTAAACCATTGATAAATGTATGACTTTATTGTCCCCAATGTATAGTTGATCATACAATACAATATTGGGGCAAACACTCATCTTTGTAATTACATAAGATTATTAGAACATCTCTGCAGTATTTTCCAAACACCTTTGACTTCAGTTATTTCTCAAAAGAATATATGGCATCTTCACTACATCAGTATGAATCCTATCATAGCTTACAAAAATGGTATACAAGCATATATTCAAAATATAACTGGAATACTTCATTTACAGAAACAGTACTGTCTGGCATAGCTATTGACACTGAAAATTGTACATCACAGTGCATAAAAGGTCTTTAAGTAATTCTATCTTTATAGTATTTTATCTACAATAATACAGCACTATATTGTATGTACGATGCCATTTAATCTCAGAGGCAAAATCCTAATGTATTAACAGTAACAAAGACAACGTTTCAGTAGTTGTATCTAGATTTATATCAGATGCATTAAATTTAATCAATTCTTGTCTGTATCTGGGCTATAAGAAGTTACATTCAAATAATATAGTTACCTAAATTTTAATAAATATTATAATATCCAAAAAGTGAAAATAGTGAACCCTTACATTAAAAATGAATTTCTAGCTATGGAATGAGTATTAACTTTGTTTCAGGAAAAGGGAATGAATATTCTGCTATAACTTAGTTCAAAAAAACAATTATCTAATATGAAACTTCATATGTTGATATATTTTGCTTTTATTGAAAATTTGCCTGCAAGACATAGAAGACGGAACTTTAAGTGATGTCCTTTGGTTCCTTGAGCACTGACTGACCTCATCAACGATAACTTTACAAAAAATAAGATTAATCGAAGATAACTCTTTCATCAAATTTAATTCTGAAATTCTTACTATGCAAATAATAGTGGACTGAGAGAAATGAAGTATTTTGGAGAATAAAATTAAATTACAGGTTATAGATTATCTTGATTAATTTAGATGTGGGTCGGACAGTGTCATGGAACTTGAGGCTTAGACAAAGTGGAGATTTTTCTTTATTAACTAATATTCATTAATAGAACCAGACTGATGTGTAAATAACGGTTACTAAGCTAAAGTGAATTTCTGAAGTTACAGTAGATAGGTAATTAACTTATAATTACAAACTAGCTTTGTTATGAACTATGATATAAATACCTAATAGAAATTGAATATTGGAATAACTAGAATAGTATAAGAAAGAAATGTCAAGTTGATACTATTTGCAATGTGTTGACTCAGCTATGTATTACACTAAAGTGTTTATTGATTCATAATTTAATTCTTTAAAAATGAGTAGCTTTATTTAATCATACTGACTGGTTTATTTTCATCAGTTTGTTAATATTTCAAAGTTATGAAGCAAGAAATTCTAGATAAATGTTTCTGAATATCCTAATAGGAATGTTACATTTAACAGATTGTTATAAACTGAAAGAAAAAAATAAGAGAACACTTCAGAGGATTATAATTGCATTCCTTATTTACACACAATCTTGAATTATAAATCATTACTATTATTGGTTATTATTACATATACTTATTCTCTATATCTCCAATAAAAAAATCATTTACTGGAGCTCAAAAAAGGGTGATTTCCACTATACTGGATGGTTGAGATGAAAGTTAATCTGATAGATTTTCTTCTTTCTATTGGATTAGAAGTGTATATCACTTCATGTTTTTAGAGGGTTTATTAGAACATTTGCTTATTTTATTCCACTTATCTATTCAATAAATTTTTATTTTTTCATTTCTGCATTGTCTTGAACAAAATAATATTTCACATGCTTCCTATAAAAATAATCTATTCATAATGAACAAATTAAAGAAAGATGTTACACAAACTACATATAAAATATTATAAATATATGTATTATCATAAATATTACATACAAGTAACTTATAGCAATGGATTTAACCTTTCTATCCTTAAATACTAATGGATTAAATAATCCAAGAAAAAGATCAAACTTATTAAAATATTTGAATCTGAACAAAATACAAGTGATATTTCTTCAAGAAACACATTTCAAAACAGAATATACTTTTAATTGGAATCCTAATGAATATAAAATTTTAGTTCACTCATCTTATAAGTAAAACACTAGAGAAACTCTTGTTCTATGGAAAAATGTTATAATGCCTCAGATCATTTTTCAATACGAGGATAAAAAAGGACTTTTGTCTATTGCAATAGTAAATTTTAATAATAGAGTCTGGACTCTAGTAAATGTCTACTGGTTCCCAGGTATAGGCAAAGGAACAGTAAGAAAACATATTGACTTAATTACTAGAGTATATAAGGGATATTTAATATTAGGAGGAGACTTTAATTGTATATTGGATAATACAGATACCTCTAACAAAAAAGCTTATGCATTAGTAACATAGGAAAAACTGTTAGAAAATATTGTGAAAATCTAAATCTAACTGACACATTTAGATATAAAGAAACGAATTCATTATCATTCTCACATCAAGATTATAGATTTGGTACTCAAACCAGGATAGACAAAATATTCATATCTCAAGAATTAAACACAAAAATAGCAAGTTTTTCTTTAATCCCATATCTTTTTTCTGATCATAACTCATTAATTCTTAAAATACATACACATTTTAAGAGATGAGTTCTTATGACAAGAATTCCAGCCTATATCACAAAATTAAAGCAATTTAAACCATGGCTAGATTCAGAAATATAATTCTTCCTAGATATAAACTACACTAATGAAACTAATATAATACACTTATGGGATACTCTAAAAGCTTATCTGAATGGAAAAATCCTATTATGGTATAAAAATAAAATAAAAGAATGGGATTCAAATCTATATAGCATCTGAAAACAAATCTCTGAACTTAATCTAAAAATTCTATGAGTCTTCTAAAAAATAAAAAAGCAATTGAACAATTAAACAAAAATATACTGATATTCTAACTCATAAAACTAATATAGCATTAGAAAAATTAAAACTTAACTCATTTGCTGTATCTCCCAAACATATCCATAACTTAGCAGTCAGAGTTAAAAGACAAGCTTCTGAAAACAACATCTCAAATATCATTCATGAAGGAAGAAAAATAAAAAAGTTTCAGACATAAGTGATATATTGGATGCATTTAAACATCATTACACTAATCATTATAGAGAAGAACCTAACCTTACTAAAATATCAAATTTAGAGTTAAATTCAAGTAATCTAAAAGTAATTCCAGAAAAAAATAATATTTGATCTTCAAAAACAAATCTCCCTAAAAGAAATTACTGAAAAAATTAAGGAAAGTAAAAATAATAAAGCACTGGGAATTTATGGAATAATTAATGAATTGTATAAGATATTTCCAATCTCCATAATATCTTTATTTCATAAAATTTTACATGAAATACAAATGAAAAATATAATTCCAGCCTCATGGAAATACTCCTTAATCTCACCTATCTTAAAAGAAAAAAAAGACCCTTCACAATGTAGTTCATATAGGCCAATCTCAATACTCAACAATGGTTACAAAATATTTATGTCAATTATGGTAAGTAGCATCAAAAAACCTTTAACACAAATCATAAATGAAGACCAAACTGGATGTATTTATAATAGACATACCCAAGATAATATTCAGAGAATTTGAACTCTTATAGACTTCTTAAACAAAGACAAAAGAGAAGCTCTAATTGCAACTTTAGACATAGAAAAAGCCTTTGACTCACTTAGATGGGAATTTATTTTTAAAGCCTTAGAATTATTCAAATTTCCACTTAAATGTATTTCATTAATAAAAAACATTTATAAAGATAATTGTGCATATGTCAAACTTGGTCCTTTAACTTCAAAAGCTATTGGAATATCTAGGGGCACAAAGCAGGAATGCCCAATGTCTCCTATCCTAGTTGCTCTGGCAATAGAAGTATTTGCAATATCTATCCATAATAATCCCAAAATATATGGTATTGATGTATATGGACAACATAACTCAAAAATTATGCTATTTGTTGACGATATACTGCTCACACTAAATGCTTCAGAGGAGTCTTTAATAGAACGTAGATAAATTCTATTTAACCTCTGGTCTTTCTTTTAACAAAGCAAAATCAAATTATCTATTTTTAAATAAAAAAGAGACTCTTTATTAAACACAAATCACATAATAGGTAAACAAGTTTCCATGATAAAATATGTAGGTATAATACTAAATGACAGTTTGGAGGTGGTGCAGCGGTAGCGTTGCCGTCTCACAGACGTTTCCCGTTTGATTCTCAGTTAGAGCGTCTTCTGTGTGGCAGCATGCGTGAATGGGCATTCCTTCGTTGAAGGTTGTGCGTTAGGTCCGGCAAGCCAGTACGTAAAAATCTATTGCCAATCATTAGCAGACCAGAGTTCCACTGTGGCGACCCCTAACCGGGAAAATCCGAAAGACACAAACAAACAAAATGACAGTTTGGAATCAACGTTAGTTGTAAATTATAATTATATAATAAATAAATATTAACTACTAAATGGAATAAAATATTTTTAAAATTTGAAGACAGATTGCAAACTATAAAAATTATATTACTTCCAAAAATAAATTACATTGCACAAGCCATACCAATGATACGGGTAAATAAAATCCTTCTAAATTTCCTTTGGTATCCAAAAAGAAATAGGATAGCTTACTCACATCACATCAGACCATGGGAAAGGGGTGGAATCAACTTTCCAGACATAGAGACATATATAAAAGCTTCTATTTTTTAAATTATCATTAATTGGTTTGATAGTAATTATTTCAGAATATGGAAAACTTTACATACTATTATTTTTCTAAATGAAAATAAGATAACTAAAAATATCATCTCAATAGAACATAATATATTGTGGCATGGTTTAATGATTAATATTCAATATCTTCTTCTTCATCTTCTTTTGGCTTTTTCACGGTTAGGGGTCGCCACAGCGGATCACCTGTCCGCTCATGATTGGCAGTGGAGTTTTACAGTGTCGAGTTGCCAGCCCGGCGCCCAACCTTCCACAGGAGGCACACACATGCACACACTCACACCTAGGGCCAATTTACAATGTCCAATCCACCTACTATTCAATATAATATATCAAAAATAACTAAGTTAAACTGCATAAATAACATATATAGTTTATTTAGAAGATTTATCTATTCCAACACTGACATTAAGATATGGTTAGATTTATTAATGCCCTGTAGTTCTGCAAAAAACTTCTTTAATAAAATTCATAAAAATACTTTAACAAATTGGGAGATGAAAATCTTTAGATGTTGGCAACATTGTACAAAAAAATCAAAAAGTATTAGACATTCAACAAATTAAAAATACATTTAATATTTTAAACAGTGATTGGTTGGTACGTCAAAGCATATTGTCACATGCCCAAGATTTAAATATAATAATAATTAATTCTTCCTACAAGACTAGCCCTAAATTTATAAATCTTATGTCTGAAGTAATATATAACAATTTTAACTGGACTAACTTCACATCAAAAATATATAAAATTTTAATAATTTATAAAACCAATGCTAACTTAACATTTTGGAACTACATAACTAAAGAATATCAAGCTAATTTATCAGCTGAAAGTAAAGCCAGCCTCTTATATTCTATCAACTATACATTTAATTTACAAGTACTGAAAATCTATACTTGGAAATTTATACATAGAGCACTTATCACACCAGACAAAATAGCTAAATTTACAACAACAGAAAATATTATTTGCTGGAGATGTTTACTAAACTGTAAAGCAGATTGGATTCATGTGTTTTATGAATGCATTAAGGTTAAAAAAAATTTGGGAAGAAATTACCAAATTCCTACAAGCTATTTTCACAGATGAATTTGTTTTAACCAAATCCCTAACTTTCTTGAATGTAAATGATAATACAGAAATGAGTAAAAAAGATTTATTTCTATTATGGTCCATTTTGGCTGTGGCAAGAAAATGTATAACAAGAAAATGGAAGTCAATACAAGAATCCACTTTGGAAGAATTCTTGAAACTGTTGAAAGAATCTGTGTTACTTGAAATCAAAGTACAAGAACAGAGAATTGTTCCTAAAAAATGAACTAACAATCCTTAAGTGAAAATTCTTGCTCTTATGGATACATTAGAATCAGACTCAGATTAACACTTCAAGTGTAACTTATTTGAAGTGATTTTGCATTTTTTCTCTACTCACTTTGTCTTATTTTCACATTATTAATTGTTCAAGCCAATTGTATATAGTGTATATAGACTGTTATAACATTAATCTATACAGAAAACTGTAATATTAATTATTATTATATATGAAAAATAAAAACTTTAAAATAAAGAGTGCTTATCATACTCGCTACACCTATCCCCCCCACAATTATGATAAAACAATGCAATCATGTAGCTAGGCAACTTCCCTCTATGAATATTAAATAGGTTGTTGTGAAAAAAATACTATTTTTAAATGTACAAAAGCAGATTTTCTTAAAGGTGATTTATACATTTGTATAAAAAGAATACTGAGGGCCATTTAAAACAAGATCGCTATGACATCTCATGAATCTGACAACAACAAAAATACAAACAACTTCTTATGATGCATGTGGTAATAAATGCATGTAGCTTTTAGCCACCTAGAAAGCATCTTTTCTGCTTCATATGTCCATTTTATACATCAACTGAAATGCCATCAAAACGGTCATATTACTATCTCCCTCTAAATGCTTTATATGTAATTTACTGGATCTTGATGTAACATTCTGTTTTTCCATATTTTTAATTTCCTTCAATATGTGGACCTACCTCAAAAACTCGAAGGAGCTTACTTTCTGAATACAAAACTTATTTTGTTTACAGTTATTATATCTTATGACCAGAAAAAAATTTGAGAAGTAGCATGCGGGAGAACATTTGCAATACAGATTCTTTGTAAGATGTTTTAGAACCTACCTCTCTAAACTATTTATTCTATGCTTTATAAAATCAGTTATTTGAGTATTTGGAACGTGACTATTTTCCTTTTCTAATATCTGGTCTGCTTATTTGGAAATGGTTCTGTTATTTTTTTAAAGATGTGCTATACTGACTACACATTGTAATGCATTTTCAATCAATCAGTTATTTCCTTTTATATATTTTTTGTTTTGCTTTGTTTAAACAAACCTCAACCTGATGCAGAATATACAAAATAATTTTGTTACATAAATTATTGCCTTGATCAACTAAACAATGTTACCTTATGGTAACTCACATATAAAATATTTTCCTTGCAATAATTTTAACTGCATTTTACACACTTATAAGTCTTTAAATTTCCAAAAATGTCAGCATCTAAATTAAGAGTATGTAGTGGCTAGAGAAGAAATATTTGATTATGGGAGGAAGGGATCAGTAATTTTGGGCCAATGTACAAGCAAATGCATCTGTCTGAGAAGCAGAAATGAAGAGGTAAACAAATGCTGGTGATTAGCAGGGTGCTGTGAAGAAAAAAGAATACCAAATAAAAGCAACTATTTGTCAGTGTCATCAGTGTTATTTTATTTGTAATTTGTTAATTGTATGAACCCATTTTTTACTGGATACAAAACACTTAAAAGTAGTATACAAAGGTACACTACTGATAAGATAATACAAATATGTAAGCAATAATGCCCAACCGGGTGTGTGCTAATTAAGCAATAACCGATGACGTGGTGTGGTACAGTGCAGATTTACCCACGAATGGCATGGTTTAATCACGAGGGTGAAGCGCGAGTGATTAAATAAAGCCAACCATGGGTAAATTTCAATATACCGCAACCACGGAGTTGGTTATTGCTATTTTACAATGACATTATTTAAGGAAAAAAATACTTACTTTTCTTAAATAATGTCTTTGTATAACAGCACATTACTGTTCTTCTGCCAGTGGTGGTATACTGCTTCCTTGTGTTGATGTACTGTGCATGATTATGGGACTTGTGTTCCTATGCATACCCAGTACATCAATGCTTTGAAACAGAAGCAACAGAGAAAAGAAAGTCTCTGTTGTGCCTTTTTTTTTCTTTTCTTTTTTTTTATTTATTAAGAAAGGTTTTGGACACTTTATACCAATGGAAAAAAGTCTGGGAGACTGGACCTTTTTCCGTTGGTAAATTGTGGGATTTACAATGGGTACGCTGGCCAATCAGTGTGCATGTTTTGGAATATTAATGGGGGGTCATTGCATAATGTGTTATTAAAGCCCATCCAGGTGTGTTATGGCAGAGGACCTCTATACCCCTGGAAGGGCATTAATTACACATTAACACACATTTTGGAGGGCATTATTGCACTTAGAGAATGGGCTCTCTGTAAAATTGTTGTTTCGCTTACTTATTTTTTTAAGTACTATATTATTTTTTTAAATATTTTTTTTATGTAAAATAGTTCCTCTGAGTAACGTTTCAAACTTGCTGTAGTATATGTTAATGGTGTTGGAGGAAGCATTTTACAACCAAAATATATAACACTTAAAAAAATATCTAGGCATTTACTTTAGTTTTTGGTCCCCTGCTCCTATAATGTTTGGTTTGTTGCCAGTCATTGGAGATTGAAGTTACTAAATAATGGCATACATTTCAGTTTCAGGCTATTATTTTCTTCAGAAAATTCATACTATCACAAATCCTTTTAATTAAGCAAGTTTGTAATTTTATAAGAGCAGTAATTCAAATCTGTTCCTATATGAGCCTTTGGTTCCCCCTTTATTTTAGGCTTTATCCAGATTTCTTCAGCTGAAAGGTCCAGAGGTATGCAAATATCTTTGCTCTTCTTCTCACCCAGTCTCTCTCACACACTGTTGTTTCAGAAAATGTATGCTAACACAAATCCTAATGTTGTTGTGTCTTTCGGCTTTTCCCGGTTAGGGGTCGCCACAGTGGAACTCTGGTCCGCTAATGATTGGCAGTAGATTTTTACGTGCCGAGTTGCCGGCCCTGACGCACAACCTTCAGCGAAGGTACGCCCATTCATGCATGTCTCCACACAGAAGAGCTAACACAAATCCTAATAATCAAGTAAAATGCATTCCTATTTTAGCCTTTGCCCCCATTTATTTAGGTTTATCTAGATATTTTGAGTTAAGAGTCAACAGAGCATACCTTTCAACTGTCCAGAGTTTTGCAGAATGTCCAGATTTGTGGCTCATATGTTTGGTCCCATCCTTATAAAAAGTGTAGTTTTCTGGCAAAAGGCTGGGGATTGAAGTAATTAAATATTGACAGGCATTTGAGTTTCAGACTTCATATCCTTCAGATATGACATGTTAATGGAAACCCTGTTGTTCTATCAATTTTCTATGTTTATAAGAGCAATATTTAAAATTTGCCCTTTTGTTTGGTCATTTGTCCCTCGTTATTTGTGGCTCTGTCCAGAGTTCTTGTGCTGAGAGGATGAGAGGTATGAATAGGTATGCAAACCTCTTAACCGATGCTGTTGCTGCCAGGGATCACTGTCACTCTTCACTCTGTCTCACACAGACACACACACACACACACACACACACACACACACACACACACACACACACACACAAACACAAACACACACTTTTTATTTAAATTTTTCTTTATTATTTTACACTGTCTAAACAACAAAAGTGCTACTTAACAAGCATAAAATAATAGCAGCCATTGTTTTCCTTTTAGTTCAAGCTCCATGGCAGCTTGATAAGCTGTAGTGAAGTGGTGGACTCGTTTTTCAGCAGGCATTACTTGTACATTAATATCCTGCTGCAGAATGTTCGTTCTCCAATCAGGGTGCTGACGTACAGTTTGCCTATTTTCTAAACACCAATAATGCCGTGTCAGGATATGACACATATGACACATATGAGCCTATAAACCAGTTAGTTAAGATCGTAAAACCACATGCTGAGTTTTCCTAGTAGTTAGTAGCATGGGTACCATTACAGGTGTGATGATAACCTGGTTTACAATAAACCTACTCCTACAAGTGAAACTCTTTAAAAATTCAGCTAATTTACACAGCTTTTACAGTTTACATTGTAATTAAAGAGCCAAAACAGACCTGGAATGAAGACTATAATACAACCAACCAAACTGACAGTCTTGTTTCAGGCCTGATACACAGCAGACTGTGATGTACATTAGGTTCATCACCAGCTATTGTGTACCAGTACCCACCATGTACATGTCTGTGAGGTCACAGGAGACAGTATAGAGTTCAAAAGACTTAAAACAGATTGGGAATGTGTCAGCTTAGCAAAGTTAATTTCGCCAGATGTAAAATGTGCGAATGCTGGTCACCGAAACTAACTGCACCAAAAGCAGAGTCTGCCTTTTTCTCCACTGTTTTGACCTCAGTGTTGGTATATATAAGTTCGGGTGTGTGTGTGTGTGTGTGTGAAAGTTCTCCCCCCTGCAAAAAATAAAATGTTTCTTATGTTTGCTGAAGATAATTTCGGAGAGAAGTTTTTGAACTTTTTACCATTGCTGAAACTACTTTTGGCGAGCTGACATGATTAAAAACAGATCTAGAGAGATCACAAACCCTCAAAAAAGCAAATAATTTTAACTTTTGGTATTACGTTAGGGAGGACATCTTTGTCTGTAAATAACATCACCATCAACTACTGACATTAAATGACAGCTAAATGAGGATGTGGGCTAAGAGTCAAATAAGTTGACCGAATACTTTGGGTAGAATATCTTTCACTTAATCACAGACAAACAGATAAGATGTCCCAAAAAATTAGGTGATAATCATTGAGCATGGTGTTTGCCTGTGAAAGCACCTTGCCTTCATCTATGCAAAGGCACCACTATGGTATTTCTTCAGTCCTTTGGGACCACTCTCTCATCTAATGGCCTGTTAAGTGGTTACATGAGAGAATACATTAACACATTCATTACCTGATCCCTTTTGGTGTAGCCCATATGGCCTCTAAACTTTATCCTTACTAAGTACACTAAGCTTCCTTTTCACCCTTCCTCTCTCTGCATGTTGCTCGCAATTTCCCTTAATCCACTACTCTTTTCCTCTCAACAATGGATACTAGAGGGAAAGGATAACTTATTCTTGTCTTGCAATAGAGGTCACTGACAGACATCATTGTCTAGGCATATTATATCGACACTTTTACAGCATTTGTGGTTAAAATTAAACTGTTCAGCAAGGTATCTACAAGTATCACAAGTGACCTGAGTTTGATTAGTAGCCAAGGCACTATAGAGCAAGAGAGAATGAGAAGGAATAAGCACCTGAGAGCAGGTTCTCTTTGCTAGGCTAAGGTAAGTGAATGTAAGGTCACCATAATGGACACTGGTGGTTAGTCTTGGGCAGAACTCTGCGCAATATGTGCAGATAGCTATCCTAAGGTGGGGAACATGTGAATGACGGCACATATTCATGGTATCAGATGCCTTACATCTTGTACACCTGACATTAAATGTATACTTAGGAAATCCCTAAGCCACCAATATGACAACACCTGGGAGTGAGGTATTTAGCCAGAAAATCCATCAACCACCTACATGATAACTTAGGTGAGTATCTGGGCCTCATGACTGTCAGTCTTACTCTTTGTACCATTCATACAAAATTTGTTCTTCCTTGTAAAGGAGAGTATATACTACCTTAAAGTGATACTTGGTGACACACAAGGGGAAAGTGCAATACATGTGTCAGGCGACAGATGTGGTATGTATTCTGAAGTCAGGGAGGAGAGGCAATATAACAATAGCATACTGACAGTAGCCAAAGTTGTGAGGCTGCATTCATCTACTTAAAAGCACTGGCATAACTTTAGCAGTTTTCAATATATTTTCTAAAAATTTGTTGCAATATTTTTATAAGTACAAGCAGAAAATATATTCATATGTAGTATACATGGTGTTTTTTGTAAAGCAAGAATAACATCTCCTTTTGTGGTAGAAAAATGCATCTGAGGCCATCTGAACATTAAACTATTACACTAATGAAGAACCCCAAAGACCTGACTAAACTATATTTTTGAGGATATGTAAAATTATTAAAGTTATGAGGCTGAGTTCATTAAATTAAATGCAGATCTACCTAGCACTTTTCAGTATTTTTATTCTGACTTTCAACAGAAGAGTATCTCAATCTTACATTATAAATGGAAGTGTTACAACATTTCCAATGTAATGCAAAAGGGGGCTCAATGACACGAGAATCAACACTTACTTTGGAGGGGAAAAGATGCAGTTAGTTTTGAATCAGAAAAAAAAATAACAGTTATCATATCTATGATGTGCTCCAAAAAGAGCCTGCTTTGTCTGACTTATCCATATACAGTACTGGACATTGCCAAAGTTAGGAGACTACTTTCACCAAATACAATGACGACTCATTAATTTAGATAACATTCTAAGTTTTGTCATAGATGTTTGGGATACTCATTTTATGACCTGCTTCAAGAAACAAAGTAGCAAACGTAAATATTTTATTAGAAAGCTTGTTTTGCCAAGTAATTGTGGAATTTCCTAATTCCTCAGAACTGGGCAGTAACAATGCCATACAACATGAAGCACGTCCTCCACAGACAGAAGGACAGGCCATTCATCAGTGGAATGTACTGTGTATAACAAATTTATATTAATAAAGCTTAAAATAATTAAAAAAAACTAATTGTTCACCTACTTGTCATGACCTGCACCACAATGTGTGCATAAGTCCTGAAATTTATACCCAGACTGTGCCCCAAAATGCCACAATCTCAACAAAACCAGAACATCATGCATCTAATGCATTTTACATACCCTTTAATAACTACATTATATCGTATCAACCTAGCTAACATATAATATGGCAGTGAAGAGAGTCCATAATAACAGAATGCCTAGGATTAGAACTGAATCAAACTTATCTAGGATTAGAATTGAATCAAATTTTACTTGAAAGCCTATAACCCAAACACTGTAACACAGCAATACCAAATATATGTCAGCCATTGATGATTCCACTGTGTGTGAATCCGACACATATCTCAATGGGCTTGACAAAGAGTTCATGACAGAATTATGCCCGTCTGCCTGAGAACAAATTTAGGAACATGTTAATGAGGTTAAAATGATTAATGTTAATAACAATATGGAAGTTGTTCACATTGGAGTGAACAATTTAAAAAAGTCCTTCCCCTTGGAAGACATAGTAGGATTATCAGATGACCAACCAAGCATAAGAAAAGCAAGTCACCTTAGGAAAGTCCTCCCAATACCTCACACTGCATCTGCATATCGAGATATCAAGTCAAAAATGTGATATTCGGTCAGCGACTAAAGACATAAGGGCAGATTCAGTAAATCCTACATGGTCTGCTATCATAGTGTGCGCATCAGTAGCACACTGCTTTGTATTCAGTAAGCAGCTCTGCATTGTGTGTAGAGCCATGCAACCATGGTAAACACCATGGCATGCTAACTACAGCGTAAGCCACTGAATTGTATGATAATCAACCAATCCAAGATGGAGGAGCTATTCAATAAGCTATAAAGCAACTGTGTAGACTCAGTGCTGGTTTTCCCTGTGAATTCCAAAACCTACTGGAATACAGCCACAGAAAGGAGTCTACTCAGAAGAAATGTTAGGGGCTGCTGCTGCTTTAATTCACGTGTATGTGCAACAGACTGAAGTCTATGCTGCTGCTGTTGCTGCTGCTAACAGACCACGGCCAAGAAGGAGAAGAGTTTTCAGACACATTTAACTTATCACAATCTGCATGAGGTGGAAATTGTAGAGTGCTACAGGGTAGACAGAGGCACACTACAGGAACTCTGCAACCTCTGTTGTCCCCAACTCAGACAACAAATGATGAGTGAACCAGCACACAGACAAATCCAGTGATACACCAGCAGAATCCAAAATGAAAAAAGAAATCACTGGAAACCAGGGCAGAGTGAGCTAAAATTATTTAATAATTCCAAACAATTTCCATTGATGTTTTTCATTTTGTCCCCAACTCAGACACAGGACAAACCGAGGTGAACTCATACCAGTGGAGACAAAGGTATGTGCAGCAATTAGAATTTTAGCAACAACATCCTTTCAGAGACCAACACGGGACATGCTGGGGATGTCACAGGCATCAGCCTCCAGGATCCTCCACCATTTCCTGAATGCTATGCTCCAACATGCCAGTGACTACATACATTTCCCTCATAATCCCGAGGACAAGGCCATAAATATCCAGAAATTCTACAGTACTGGGTTCCATAGATTATACACATATAGTAATTAAGGCACCGCCCGGGGAACAAGGAAGTGTCAACATAAATAGAAAGGGCTTCTACTCTATTAACTGCCAAGTCATGTGTAATGCAAAGTGAATCATTTTGAATGTGTGTGTTGGTAGACCCAGGCAGTTACCATGACACACATATCTGGTACACCTCCCAACTGTATCAGATGTTCACTAGGGGTGATATCCCACAGGGTCATTTACTGGGAGATGCAGGTTATGCACTGGAACTGTGGCTGGTGATGCGTTTCAGAAATTGACACACACCCACAGAACAACCCCATAACGAGGCATATGGTCAAACTAGAAATATCACAGAGTGTGTGTTTGGGCTGCTGAAGTCACAGTTCCTGTGCCTAGATATGTCTGGTGGAGCCCTGCAGTACAATCCATGTACATGTACTGAAATATTCATCGTCTGTGACATGCTTCAGAACATCATCCTGAGAAACCAGCTTTAGCAGGACCAACAAGGGGAAGAGGCACACACCCTACCACCAATGGCAAGGTCACCACAGCCACACACAGGTAAGGTATCAGAGGGGGAACCAGCAGCTGCTTTGGGTGTAGGCAGATGTAGACATGCTCAATATGCCTTCGTATTGGCTAAGAGGCAATGCACAGCACACTCACTCACCACCTAGGGGGCTAAAGCCTTCATCCTACGCACATACATATAGTAACACTGATGCCAGGCAATGCTCACAACTCTTACCTACCCATGTAATGGCTGTGTAGTCCTAGCATCAGATAGATTCAGTCCTGACCTAAAACTGTAGCAGCTGCTGGATTTACAAGGTAAGTGTTGAACATGGAGTGTTAAAACAGAACTATGAAATAATATGAATGAATGGCATATCCATGCATATTGTTACTTTTAATGTAAGTATGTAAAAGGTGGATGATTTGTATAGCAGTGACTTTAACATGTAAGAGCAAAGACGTATGTGAATATATTTGTCCTCTATCAAGTAACAGGCCTCAGGCATCAAAGAGTCACACATTCATACCTCTCAAAAGTACTGATGGCTGCCAAATGTCCTACGTTTGGCCTCATACTTTTGTACTAGAAGATCATTAAAGAGAGATCTTAGAAAGTAATGAGACACATTTCAATTTCAGACTTCACAACTCTCAGAAGATTATTAAAAATACTGATGCAAAAAACTGTTTTGATTCTTATCAACTGTCTAACTTTTTAAGACCAAAATATGTCAAAAGTACAATTAGCAAAACAACTTCACAAACACAGATATACTATGCACTAAGTTAGCTATGCACCCTGAGCATCAGACACAAATCTTATGTATCTCTAAATCCAAAAGATAGAAAACAAGGGTATGGCACAGTTATCATCACTTACACAGGGTGTTGTGGGGGGGGGGGCAGGAAGCCTAGGCTGGCACAAAAGGTAAGTGATTGCATGTCAGTAAGAAAGAGAAGCAGGCAGACATTCAGATAAAATAGCAAATGGCCGGTAAGAAAGAATTAGCTTCAAGCTTCATAGCTGAATCATGTAACTGCTGCGTGTGTCTGTATGGCCCCTCCTGGTGAAATTGGTGTGTTGGTGTCTGCAGGAACACAGCCAAGCTCTGTGCTAGCTCTACATTTTGGTATGTCAAACAGGTGTGCGCCATGCATGGTAGAGGTGGCAGTTCATCACTGTCGTACCTGACCACGAAATTGGCTCTGCCAGGAGTTTCACTGGCACATCTACACCCATGGTCAGATGCACTGCTGCTACCTGAATGTGACTGATGTCTGCTGGATGAGCTCTCCTCATGAGGAAAACCAAGACCAAGACCCCATGGCCTGCCACGTCTGGGTGTGGACACCTCAACCACTGAAGGAGCAGTGGAAGTAGTGCCACTATGGGAGCATGATCAGGCATGACCACATCAGCTAACATCAGATGAAGTGGCTGACCTATGCCTACGTGGATGCTATCCCACCAACCAGCAGAAGTTCAATCACAGACTCCACCCATTCCAATGTGTCATTCATCCAATCCATTAAATCGGCAATACAGTGGAGGCCTGTGCCACACCTGCAACCCTAAGCATTTCTCTTGAGGACCTACTGGAATGTGCCTGTACCTCCATGATGGCCCTAAACATATGTCTAGTGGCATCAGAAGACACACATTGATCAGGTGGAGGATGGACAGGAGGCCTCCTCTGAGCACCCCTAACAACTCTCCAGCATGTCATCTCAGCCACACTTTGGCTGCAGCCAGAGTCAACAGGCACTGAAGCCACAGTAACCACACTGCCCTGATCAAGTGTTTCACCCCCCATCTGTCCAATACCTGAGGACTCACTGGAATGGGTCAGCGTAGACCTAATGGCTGTGTCTGATGGAATTACAGGGGATGGTTGTATGTCAACTTCAGTGTCAGATTCAACCTCTGCACCCCCAAATGTGCCTCTGTTTGGCCACCATCATCATCACAATCTGCTCATACTCTGACAACAGGTGGTAGGAGTCCCACACTTCCACCGTCAGGATCACCTGTGATAATAAGCAACAAACAAAGGAAAAAATGAATACCTATAGTCCAATACATGCTAACAAACTAACAATGGTGCCACTATTACAGATAGTACAGCAGTACACTCAACCATCCTGACACACACATCACAAACTATATATTTCTTTGAACTGCTCATCAGTACTGACATAACAATCTTTGGCTTCCCATGTGCAGGTGATAGTAGGCTCCCTATGCTGAATGCTCTTGGAAGAAGTTAAGCAAAAGGTAAGGACACCATCAGAATAAACAGTAACACAGGGTTTAAAACTTTTTTCCCTTTATATGAACATTAACAATACTTTTAACAAGAACTTGAGATAGGTAAGTCTAGCTGGAAGTTCCTCCTGGGACATACTTGTCCTCCTTGAAACAGCAGCGCCAATGTCAATGACATGCTTTTGTGCACTTTCCAGTGAGCTGTCTGAATCCCTGACACTGGACAGGAACTTTTCATTTGGTGTCAGTGGTGGCCATGTAGTAGTCCCACAGTAGCCATCTACTCATGGGCCATTACAGCTGTTCTCCTCCAGATGAATGAAATCATGGCAGTGGTGCTATGGAGCACCTGATCATATGCCCTGCTCTGGACACCTACTGTGTTCACATCAGCAACTATCTGCTGCCCAATTTGCACTCTGCCAGACATATCTCCATGCCCCCTCACAAGCATAAAGGTACCATGATACCTAAATCCTTTCACAATGACTTCATTTTCAGGGTCACTGCAGGGGGGGGGGTCAGGAACTGAGATGCCTGGGTCCCATAGTCTTAGGTGACATAAAACATAAAAAAGGATAATACACATAAGTATCACATAAATAAAAGTCCTGTTTCGATATAACACATAAAAAACAGTATTACATTATTAAGTACTGGTGAAACATAAAACAATCAAGATATTGAAATATAAAAAAGGAACTTTGTGGTTGTAACATATTACAAATACACACAAAGCAAGGATGGAGCTAAACAAGGTGAGTAGCAATCGCGAAATCTTGTTTGTGCCAAAACAGGAATGCAACTTTGTTCCCCACACCAAAAACAACAGGCAAATGACACACTTTGCTAACAAACCATCAGTGAAATGCTAAACGTATTATCAAATAAACTGCCCCAGAAACATGTACAGATTTACCACAGAACATTCCATTTTAAGCAATTGCCAGTCATGTCTACATGTGGCCAGCACTCCCCTAGAGGTGTGTATGGTCCATCCTTGAAGGTTAACATCCCTGTGTCATTGACAATACAAGACATTTACATTTCATGGAAATAACAATAGAAGAGTGTACAGAGAAAAACAGTTGTAACATTAGCATTTGTGATAGTTAATAAGGCTGTACACCTGAGAAAGTAAAATACCTTGACAAACATGCCTATGTCCTCAGTACACTTCTAAGATACAGATAAACATATCATTTGCTAATACATATACATATTAACAGATTTTTCATACTGTGATATTAGCATATGCAGTATATAGGTGAAAAATGCAAGCATACTTTATCAAGATCACTAGTCTTCTGTGCAGATAAATCCCAGAGTAATATCTTCTTCTGTGTTATTCACATAAGCAAGTCTCCACACCTTCAGGTTCCCTAGCTATATGCTTCCCTTTTTATAGTGTAGATTCAAGGGCTGTAAAGATGGAGAAGATGCAAATGAGGTGCAAACTCATTAGAATCACTGAATCCCAAATACTTGGCTCCGTGTAGCATATGTAAGCATAGTGCAGGCACTCCCTCAGTGTTTGTTGCTAATGGATTGCAACTGTGAATGCTAACTGGAAGAAGGAAAACACAACAGCAATTCAGACTTCCCTACCTCTAGTGGGTGTGTCAGCCAGGTTAGACTTACAAAGTGTAGAAATAACTGTATCATGGTTTTAAATGTAAGTAGACAGCACACATTTCACAATTTCTGTTCAATAACATCATACCTCCCCTTTCAGTTTTTGACAACTATATATTACTGCCATTTAATATCCTCACACATTTTAAGCACAATTATACAGAATGCCTTACAGACTGCATGTCTCAGCTTACTTGTCAGATAAGACAAGAATGGGCACCAAACAGCGAGATAACACAGATCTGTATTTATTCAAGCAAAAGTCAGAAATGGTTGTGTGATCATTCGGTGCAGTACCTCTGAAATTAATACATTTACAAAACACTGTGTCCGGTTCGATTCTCAGCTAGAGCATCTTCTGCGTGGAGACATGCATGAATGGGCGTACCTTTGTTGAAGGTTGTGCTTCAGGGCTGGTAACTCGGCACGTAAAAATCAGCTACCAATCATTAGCGGACCGGAGTTCCGCTGTGGCAACCTCTAACCAGGAAAAGCCAAAAGACACAACAACAACAACAAAACACTGTCATATGTTTTGTTAATACTGTGGATGATGTTGCAGTCAGTTGTATGCACAATGATTTTAGTTCTCTGCTGCAAAGCTATTTGTGTAGTAAAGAGGGATAAGACACCCTTATTGTGTTTTGAAGGTCCACTAGAGTGAGAGTTCAAAGCCAGACCTTTGTAAAAATATTTAATGTGTACCAATATAAATTTTGTAGTGTTGTCGACTTAACATATTTCTTTCCTTCATTTCACCTAATTTTCCCTTTTTTGTGTTTTTCTTTTTTTTTTTATGCCAGTTTTGTGCGGTGTGCAGCTTAGCACAAACATGGGAAATGAAGAAACACAAGGTGTGTTAGGATTAGCTGTGCTTATCTTGTTTGTGTGAAGCTTAGCAATGCACAAACCAGCACTAGTGGCCCACACAGAAAGAAGACAGAACACTTGCAGACAGGGCGTAGACAGTGCAAAGGTCAAAAAGGATACACTGTTGCAGTTTTTGCTTTCCATCACATTACTTAGTGACATTATGTGGTGGTTAGCAAGCTTCTCCAACAACTGCAGCCATCAAACACCTGCAGACAGGATGGAGACAGTCAACAATTTAAAATGGATACATTGTATTCATTCTGTTGGGCACCGCACAAACACAGTAAGTGACACTGAGTGGTGGGTAAAACATAGAACTTAAGAATGAATACAGAATTATGTAGCTGTCATTTAACTATTCCTGTGACAGCAAGCGTAAGTGTAGGGCTGTAATACAGATGTTCCTGGTTTCTAATAAAGGAAATGCAACATATTTTACTGTTGTGACAGTCCAGTTTATAGTAATGAACATGAAAATATACAAGTGTTATTTCAACATTCTTGTGGCAACAGGTGTAAGTGTAGAGTTGCCATACAAATGGTCCTGGTTTTTAATACAGGAAATTCCAGACATCTTTATTGTTGTTCCATTTCACATTATATTCAATCTTACTTATAACACTTTAGACATAATCATAAACAGTGGGGCTGATATGAATTACATGTTTGAGGAATAAGACACCCTTATTGTGTGTAGATCATAGTGTGTGTTGTACCTAGTCAGCCACTGTAGTTAGATAGCACATGCATATGCTACTGAGCACGTGCAAGATCACTGTCACTTTGTATAGTCAGTCAGAGTGAATGCAAGTATGAATGGAGATGCACATGAGAGTGCATTTGAAGTAATGAGTCAGTCAGATAGCTTAAATATATGTTGCAGTTACAGCTCCTAAAGTGTCTATGTACAATGAACAACTTGAACCCATAAAAGTGCCTCAGTGTCTCATTTGAATACAAGAGACATGTGACATGGTGTCAGAATGGGATCCAAAGTTGAAGCAACTCCCAAACCATGAGGCACACAGTTAGAAGTGGAGGAATATACAGAAGCCAACTCACAAACAGGTGAGGGGTTATTCAAAGGTACTTAAACTCTTTTAAATGATTTTTAGTTGTCTAATAAGTGGCAAAGCATTCAAAATGTTCAAAATAATTACGGAGATAAATTAAATTTCCGAAATTGTGACATACTGACAAAAGTATTCAAAATAAATTCAAAAGTGTTTGAAATAATTTCTGAAGTGTTAAAATGTATGAAAAGGCTAAAACCACTGCATTTTTTCTCAATGTACTACTTTTTCACATTAACTGAAACTTTTCAAAGTATCCAAAGTGTCCGGAGTGTTTACAGTGTTAAAGTGAAGCCTTTTCAGAGAGATTGTTGTGCATTTGAGCATAATTACAAGTACCTGGTCTATGCTTACAGTTAAATGAATTTTGTTGTTATGGCAGAAGAATTTTGTACACCTGGACTGCTGGTGTTTGATAATAATATTGATGAGAATTGGCAAGCATTTGAGCAAGAATATGATATTTTCATACAGGCTGCATTTTCTGATAAAGACGCTTGTACAAAGGCATTCATACTGCTTAATTTAGCTGGGTTGGTAGCCACTGAGAGGGTACATTCATTTGTATATGCACCTTCTGTGTATGCAAGGGAGGGGAGAAACACCATATTGTGATACAGGCTAAAACACAACATGACACTGAGTGCTTACAATGTAAATTTAAAGTAATGTGTAACCCTTAAATAAATACTACAATGGAAAGGCACAAGAAATCAAAAGCCTGGAGAAACTATAGCAGCATATATCACCAAATTAAGAAATACAGCTAAAACATGCAGATTTGTTGATCTGAGAGATGAGCTGACAAAAGACAGGCTAGTGTGTGGTGTTAATAATGATGCAGTGAGAAATATTTTGTTTTGAGAAAGTGAAATAAGATTGAGCAAAGCCATCGAGATTTGTGAAATATATGAGCTTAAAGAAAAGCATACGAGTATGCTTATGAATGAGGAAAACATGCATGCAGCGGCCAGTCCAAATGTTGATAGTGTACAGTACAAAGCTAAGATGAAAAAGAAATATAAACCAAATGGGAAAAAAACCCGCCTGGCTCCATTATTAGAACTTCAAAGACAGTCACCGAAAAATTAATTAATTAAGTTTAATCCTTTATGTTCATTTTAAATACCATAAAACTTCATCAGATACAAAAAACCTCACATATTTCACCCATAAATAGTCACAATAAAATTATATGATAATCTTTAGAGAAATCATATGAGCCTATGCTACAAGAATCTTCATATGATCTGCACCAAAAATCCATCATATGAGTTTTACAAATAAACCAAAAAGTTGCACTTAATAAAAATAACTCAAAAAATACATTTAAAAACATTTTTGTCACACACATCCACTTTTCCTACCTAATCAATGATTTTAATTTTAAAAGAGGGGCTATGCTTACATTGCTATTCAAACCCAGACACTTGTTTGAATTAAGCCTCAACTGGCAAAATTAGTTCCTGTTTTTCCAGTAGTATGGACCAAGGGCCACCCCATGGGTTCTTCTTAATTAAAAGATTAAACTAAAACTAAATTAATTCATTTTTTCAGGTGGCTGTCTTTCCTTTGAAACTCTAATAATGAAGCTGGGCATTTTTTTTTAGTTTATAAACCAAATGGAGCCACAACACCCAACCTCATTGTTAGAATCATAATTATAGAGGCAGTCATGAACCTAAATGAGAGAAGTGTTTATATTTCGGTCAGCAGTGTCACAAAAGTAAAAAGTGGAATAATTTCAAAAGGCTTTGCAAGTCTAAAGTTGCACATACTTTTATTAAAAGATAGCTTCCAATAAAGCAAGTAGATCAGACAGAGAAATGTGAGCAAACTTTCTATGTTGACGGTGTCTTTGTGATTGATGAAACAGTTAATACAGTAGATTATCAATTGTTAGCAAAGAGTGAAATATTTTGTACTGTTTGGATTACTGGGAAACCTGCACAGGTTAAAGTAGACACTGGATCCAAGTGCAATGTTATATCAGCACAAATGTTTGCCAAAGTAAGAGCTGGTGACAAACTTGATTCAGCAAAGTCTGCAAAACTAGTTGCTTATGGTGGTGAAGAGACTGAAACTGATGGCACTGTAGTTCTCACATGCCATTCTGTTGGGAACAGCTATGACTTGCAGTTTTACATAGTCAAAAGACACATGCAGTCATTGTTAACCCTCAAAGACAGTTTGAGAATGGGACTGATTTCATTTAATAAAGAGGTCCACCATATCCAGTCTTAACAACAGTCATAGTTTTACACAGAATATTTTTAGTGAATATGTTGATATTTTCACAGATGAGCTGGCAAACGTCCAGTCAAATATTCCATGAAGTTAAACCATGAAGTAAGCCCATTTGTCAGTTCAGCGAGGAAGGTCCAGGTAGCAAGGCAGAGCAAAGTACAAGCAAAGCACAAAATGGTGAATTTAGATGTCTTTACTCCAGTAAAACAACCGAATGAATGGGTATCTTCCATGGTCATAGCTCATAAGAAAAACTCAGATGATATTCAAATATGTATTGATCCAAGAGACTTAAACAAAGTGCTTAAATGTACTTAGTCTGATGTGCACAGCAAGGAAGTAGCCGCTCTCATGCCAAATGCCACTGTTTTTTCTGTCTTAGATGCAAAAAGTTCATTTTGGCAAATGTCGCTGGATCACAAATCTTCATTGTTAACCACTTTCAGTACATCATTTGGTAGCTACATATTCTTCAGAATGCTATTTTGGATAAATTCTGCCAATGTAGTATTTCAACATGCAATCGAACAAACTTTTCTGGTTATCCATGTGCTATTACAGTAGATGACATTATTGTAGGGGCAACAGTGAAGTCGAACATGACAGAAACCTCAAGAAAGTTCTAGACCATGCTCAATAATAAATCTTAAACTGAATCCTCAGAAATGCAAATTTAAACTGAAAGAAGTTACTTATGTGGGTCACTTGTTTACCAGTTCTGGCTTACAACCAGATCCGTTTAAGCAAGCAGCAATTCTTGAGATGCCAGGTCCAGAAAATGTCACACCTTTACGTTTTCTTGGTATGGTCAACTATTTAGGAAATTTCATCCCAGACCTGGGTGAGCTTTCAGCACTGTTATGTGAGTTGACACACAAAAATGTAAACTGATCTTAGTTGGAACAATACCAAAAGCATTTGAAGTTCTGAAACAGAAAAATTTTAGTCCACACACATTGAGATATTAGGATGTTCACAAATCTGTAATCCTTTCATGTGATGCGTAAAAGTATGGTCTTGGTGCAGCATGTCTTCAAGAAGTCATACCAGCAGCCTATGCATCCAGAACTTTAACCCAAACTGAAATGCAATATGCAAAAATTAAAAAACAGCTTTTGGCAGTAGTGTTTGCATGTTCAAAGTTCCATGATTATATTTACAGCAAACCTATTCAAACAGAGACTGATCATCAACCTCTAGTGACAATTCTGAAAAAGCCAATACATACAGGCCCAGCACACTTGCAATACAAGATGTTAAAATTTGCAAAAGTACAATTTCAATAATGTATATATAAAAGGCAAATTTCTATACCTTGTTGACGCTTTATCAAGAGCACCCAGACAAACAACAGAAAAGCATGATAACGTGAAAGCAGACTTTGAAGTCATAGAAATCAAAAATGTTTCCTCATCATGCTTGATGAACTTCAAAATCATACAGCTTCAGACCCAATTCTCCAGAAGCTGAAACATGTTATCAGTCAAGGATGGCCAGCACAGCAAACTAGTTTACCACTTGACAAACAGATGAGCTCATGATGGAAGACGGAACCATTATGAAAGGTCCTAAAGTGGTAATTCCTACAGCATTACAACAGGAATATATCAAAATTTTGCATCGTGGTCACCCGAGTACTGATTTGACCATAAGAAGGGCAAGAGGCATAGTATTTTGGCCTTCTATATCAAAAAATAGACAGAAGGAAACTCTAGCATGTTTCATAAAACCAATTTAAACCAAAATCGCACCAACCAAAAGAACCACTTTAGCTAAACCAGATTCCTGAATTAACATGGTCGACAATTGCTACTGATATTTTTGAATGGAATGGTCAACATTACTTAGTGTTAGTAGACTCTTATTTGAATTGGTTTGAAATTGACCTTCTTCCTAACTTAATGTCCAGCACTGTCATTACAAAACTGAATACAACTGAGACATTTTTCTGTTTGTGGATGTCCGCACTAAGTCGTACCTGACAACGGTGCACAGTTTACAAGTCAGCAGTTCAAGAATTTTGCTGAGTCTAGGAACTTTGTCCATATTACTAGTTGCCCTGAGTATCCAGAGTTGAATGGATTAGATGAGTGTGCAGTTCAAAGTGCAAAGTACTTGTTGGAGAAATCCAGGAGAGATGGCACCATTGTTTTTTTTAATTTACTTAATCTCAGAAACATTCTCGAGATAATTTGCTTGGTTCACCTGCTCAGAGATTGATGTCCAGACAGACTAGAATAACTCTTCCGATCAGTAAACTATTATTGATTCCAAATGCAAAGAACAACAGAATGGTCAAGACTCAACTTTTGAAAAAAAAAAAACGCCAGTTACAAAAGTTGTACTATGACAAATCCAGCAAACCCCTCACACTATTAAAACAAGGTTTGATCTTGAGAATGCAAACATCTAATGGATATGACCAAGTGCGAATTATCAAAAATATTTGTGAAGAACTGAGACATTACATTGTACAATCTGATGGAATGGATTTCTGAAGGAACTGAGGACACATATTACCAGACTCCGAACCAGTGATGCAGCAGATTGCCTGTGCCACAGACTCTGTTTCGCAGACTGACTCTATACTTGTTCAAATTCCAGAAGACAGTGTATCTTCTTTAAGTAATCCTGATGTAATTCCTGAAGTTCCAATTATAAAAGAATCCCTAGAGTCTGTTCCTGTTGCTAAACCCAGTCAAAGTTTTTATGTGGCCAGATCAAATAGAATTTCCAGACCCATTCTGAGACACAGAGAGACTTGGACTTGAATTCATTTGTTGTTAAATGTTAATGCGATATCCAGCTTTTAAAATATTTTGCTCTCCTATTGCATGTTGAACAATTCAAAGAGGAAGGATGTAGATCATTGTGTGTATTGTATCTAGTCAGCTATTGTAGCTAGACAGCACATGCATATAAGTTACTGACCATGTGCAAGATTAGTGCCTTTTGTATAGTCAGTTAGAGTGAATGCAGGCATGAATGGAGATGCACATGTGAGTGTGTTTGAAGTAATGGGTCAGTCATTTAGCTTAAATAGTTGTTCTAGTTACAGCTCCTAATGTATTTATGTACAATTAACAACTTGAACCCATCACAGTGCCTCAGTGTCTCATTGGAATCCAAGAGACATGCAACACTGTGTTTTGAAGGTACAGATGTATGACTGAAGATATACTGTCTACAATGTTTCTGTTAGTATAATTCTGCTAACTGTACTTGGATGGCCTTCACACTTAGATGAGACACATACACAAATGAATCTATATACAAGGACTTGTCAGGTCACACACATACATGGTTAACACCTCAGGATAGACAAAATATTCATATCTCAAGAATTAAACACAAAAATAGCAAGTTTTTCTTTAATCCCATATCTTTTTTCTGATCATAACTCATTAATTCTTAAAATACATACACATTTTAAGAGATGAGTTCTTATGACAAGAATTCCAGCCTATATCACAAAATTAAAGCAATTTAAACCATGGCTAGATTCAGAAATATAATTCTTCCTAGATATAAACTACACTAATGAAACTAATATAATACACTTATGGGATACTCTAAAAGCTTATCTGAATGGAAAAATCCTATTATGGTATAAAAATAAAATAAAAGAATGGGATTCAAATCTATATAGCATCTGAAAACAAATCTCTGAACTTAATCTAAAAATTCTATGAGTCTTCTAAAAAATAAAAAAGCAATTGAACAATTAAACAAAAATATACTGATATTCTAACTCATAAAACTAATATAGCATTAGAAAAATTAAAACTTAACTCATTTGCTGTATCTCCCAAACATATCCATAACTTAGCAGTCAGAGTTAAAAGACAAGCTTCTGAAAACAACATCTCAAATATCATTCATGAAGGAAGAAAAATAAAAAAGTTTCAGACATAAGTGATATATTGGATGCATTTAAACATCATTACACTAATCATTATAGAGAAGAACCTAACCTTACTAAAATATCAAATTTAGAGTTAAATTCAAGTAATCTAAAAGTAATTCCAGAAAAAAATAATATTTGATCTTCAAAAACAAATCTCCCTAAAAGAAATTACTGAAAAAATTAAGGAAAGTAAAAATAATAAAGCACTGGGAATTTATGGAATAATTAATGAATTGTATAAGATATTTCCAATCTCCATAATATCTTTATTTCATAAAATTTTACATGAAATACAAATGAAAAATATAATTCCAGCCTCATGGAAATACTCCTTAATCTCACCTATCTTAAAAGAAAAAAAAGACCCTTCACAATGTAGTTCATATAGGCCAATCTCAATACTCAACAATGGTTACAAAATATTTATGTCAATTATGGTAAGTAGCATCAAAAAACCTTTAACACAAATCATAAATGAAGACCAAACTGGATGTATTTATAATAGACATACCCAAGATAATATTCAGAGAATTTGAACTCTTATAGACTTCTTAAACAAAGACAAAAGAGAAGCTCTAATTGCAACTTTAGACATAGAAAAAGCCTTTGACTCACTTAGATGGGAATTTATTTTTAAAGCCTTAGAATTATTCAAATTTCCACTTAAATGTATTTCATTAATAAAAAACATTTATAAAGATAATTGTGCATATGTCAAACTTGGTCCTTTAACTTCAAAAGCTATTGGAATATCTAGGGGCACAAAGCAGGAATGCCCAATGTCTCCTATCCTAGTTGCTCTGGCAATAGAAGTATTTGCAATATCTATCCATAATAATCCCAAAATATATGGTATTGATGTATATGGACAACATAACTCAAAAATTATGCTATTTGTTGACGATATACTGCTCACACTAAATGCTTCAGAGGAGTCTTTAATAGAACGTAGATAAATTCTATTTAACCTCTGGTCTTTCTTTTAACAAAGCAAAATCAAATTATCTATTTTTAAATAAAAAAGAGACTCTTTATTAAACACAAATCACATAATAGGTAAACAAGTTTCCATGATAAAATATGTAGGTATAATACTAAATGACAGTTTGGAGGTGGTGCTGCGGTAGCGTTGTCGCCTCACAGACGTTTCCCGTTTGATTCTCAGTTAGAGCGTCTTCTGTGTGGCAGCATGCGTGAATGGGCATTCCTTCGTTGAAGGTTGTGCGTTAGGTCCGGCAAGCCAGTACGTAAAAATCTATTGCCAATCATAAGCAGACCACAGTTCCACTGTGGCGACCCCTAACCGGGAAAATCCGAAAGACACAAACAAACAAAATGACAGTTTGGAATCAACGTTAGTTGTAAATTATAATTATATAATAAATAAATATTAACTACTAAATGGAATAAAATATTTTTAAAATTTGAAGACAGATTGCAAACTATAAAAATTATATTACTTCCAAAAATAAATTACATTGCACAAGCCATACCAATGATACGGGTAAATAAAATCCTTCTAAATTTCCTTTGGTATCCAAAAAGAAATAGGATAGCTTACTCACATCACATCAGACCATGGGAAAGGGGTGGAATCAACTTTCCAGACATAGAGACATATATAAAAGCTTCTATTTTTTAAATTATCATTAATTGGTTTGATAGTAATTATTTCAGAATATGGAAAACTTTACATATTATTATTTTTCTAAATGAAAATAAGATAACCAAAAATATCATCTCAATAGAACATAATATATTGTGGCATGGTTTAATGATTAATATTCAATATCTTCTTCTTCATCTTCTTTTGGCTTTTTCACGGTTAGGGGTCGCCACAGCGGATCACCTGTCCGCTCATGATTGGCAGTGGAGTTTTACAGTGTCGAGTTGCCAGCCCGGCGCCCAACCTTCCACAGGAGGCACACACATGCACACACTCACACCTAGGGCCAATTTACAATGTCCAATCCACCTGCTATTCAATATAATATATCAAAAATAACTAAGTTAAACTGCATAAATAACATATATAGTTTATTTAGAAGATTTATCTATTCCAACACTGACATTAAGATATGGTTAGATTTATTAATGCCCTGTAGTTCTGCAAAAAACTTCTTTAATAAAATTCATAAAAATACTTTAACAAATTGGGAGATGAAAATCTTTAGATGTTGGCAACATTGTACAAAAAAATCAAAAAGTATTAGACATTCAACAAATTAAAAATACATTTAATATTTTAAACAGTGATTGGTTGGTGCGTCAAAGCATATTGTCACATGCCCAAGATTTAAATATAATAATAATTAATTCTTCCTACAAGACTAGCCCTAAATTTATAAATCTTATGTCTGAAGTAATATATAACAATTTTAACTGGACTAACTTCACATCAAAAATATATAAAATTTTAATAATTTATAAAACCAATGCTAACTTAACATTTTGGAACTACATAACTAAAGAATATCAAGCTAATTTATCAGCTGAAAGTAAAGCCAGCCTCTTATATTCTATCAACTATACATTTAATTTACAAGTACTGAAAATCTATACTTGGAAATTTATACATAGAAACACTTATCACACCAGACAAAATAGCTAAATTTACAACAACAGAAAATATTATTTGCTGGAGATGTTTACTAAACTGTAAAGCAGATTGGATTCATGTGTTTTATGAATGCATTAAGGTTAAAAAAAATTTGGGAAGAAATTACCAAATTCCTACAAGCTATTTTCACAGATGAATTTGTTTTAACCAAATCCCTAACTTTCTTGAATGTAAATGATAATACAGAAATGAGTAAAAAAGATTTATTTCTATTATGGTCCATTTTGGCTGTGGCAAGAAAATGTATAACAAGAAAATGGAAGTCAATACAAGAATCCACTTTGGAAGAATTCTTGAAACTGTTGAAAGAATCTGTGTTACTTGAAATCAAAGTACAAGAACAGAGAATTGTTCCTAAAAAATGAACTAACAATCCTTAAGTGAAAATTCTTGCTCTTATGGATACATTAGAATCAGACTCAGATTAACACTTCAAGTGTAACTTATTTGAAGTGATTTTGCATTTTTTCTCTACTCACTTTGTCTTATTTTCACATTATTAATTGTTCAAGCCAATTGTATATAGTGTATATAGACTGTTATAACATTAATCTATACAGAAAACTGTAATATTAATTATTATTATATATGAAAAATAAAAACTTTAAAATAAAGAGTGCTTATCATACTCGCTACACCTATCCCCCCCACAATTATGATAAAACAATGCAATCATGTAGCTAGGCAACTTCCCTCTATGAATATTAAATAGGTTGTTGTGAAAAAAATACTATTTTTAAATGTACAAAAGCAGATTTTCTTAAAGGTGATTTATACATTTGTATAAAAAGAATACTGAGGGCCATTTAAAACAAGATCGCTATGACATCTCATGAATCTGACAACAACAAAAATACAAACAACTTCTTATGATGCATGTGGTAATAAATGCATGTAGCTTTTAGCCACCTAGAAAGCATCTTTTCTGCTTCATATGTCCATTTTTATACATCAACTGAAATGCCATCAAAACGGTCATATTACTATCTCCCTCTAAATGCTTTATATGTAATTTACTGGATCTTGATGTAACATTCTGTTTTTCCATATTTTTTAATTTCCTTCAATATGTGGACCTACCTCAAAAACTCGAAGGAGCTTACTTTCTGAATACAAAACTTATTTTGTTTACAGTTATTATATCTTATGACCAGAAAAAAATTTGAGAAGTAGCATGCGGGAGAACATTTGCAATACAGATTCTTTGTAAGATGTTTTAGAACCTACCTCTCTAAACTATTTATTCTATGCTTTATAAAATCAGTTATTTGAGTATTTGGAACGTGACTATTTTCCTTTTCTAATATCTGGTCTGCTTATTTGGAAATGGTTCTGTTATTTTTTTAAAGATGTGCTATACTGACTACACATTGTAATGCATTTTCAATCAATCAGTTATTTCCTTTTATATATTTTTGTTTTGCTTTGTTTAAACAAACCTCAACCTGATGCAGAATATACAAAATAATTTTGTTACATAAATTATTGCCTTGATCAACTAAACAATGTTACCTTATGGTAACTCACATATAAAATATTTTCCTTGCAATAATTTTAACTGCATTTTACACACTTATAAGTCTTTAAATTTCCAAAATGTCAGCATCTAAATTAAGAGTATGTAGTGGCTAGAGAAGAAATATTTGATTATGGGAGGAAGGGATCAGTAATTTTGGGCCAATGTACAAGCAAATGCATCTGTCTGAGAAGCAGAAATGAAGAGGTAAACAAATGCTGGTGATTAGCAGGGTGCTGTGAAGAAAAAAGAATACCAAATAAAAGCAACTATTTGTCAGTGTCATCAGTGTTATTTTATTTGTAATTTGTTAATTGTATGAACCCATTTTTTACTGGATACAAAACACTTAAAAGTAGTATACAAAGGTACACTACTGATAAGATAATACAAATATGTAAGCAATAATGCCCAACCGGGTGTGTGCTAATTAAGCAATAACCGATGACGTGGTGTGGTACAGTGCAGATTTACCCACGAATGGCATGGTTTAATCACGAGGGTGAAGCGCGAGTGATTAAATAAAGCCAACCGTGGGTAAATTTCAATATACCGCAACCACGGAGTTGGTTATTGCTATTTTACAATGACATTATTTAAGGAAAAAAATACTTACTTTTCTTAAATAATGTCTTTGTATAACAGCACATTACTGTTCTTCTGCCAGTGGTGGTATACTGCTTCCTTGTGTTGATGTACTGTGCATGATTATGGGACTTGTGTTCCTATGCATACCCAGTACATCAATGCTTTGAAACAGAAGCAACAGAGAAAAGAAAGTCTCTGTTGTGCCTTTTTTTTTCTTTTCTTTTTTTTTATTTATTAAGAAAGGTTTTGGACACTTTATACCAATGGAAAAAAGTCTGGGAGACTGGACCTTTTTCCGTTGGTAAATTGTGGGATTTACAATGGGTACGCTGGCCAATCAGTGTGCATGTTTTGGAATATTAATGGGGGGTCATTGCATAATGTGTTATTAAAGCCCATCCAGGTGTGTTATGGCAGAGGACCTCTATACCCCTGGAAGGGCATTAATTACACATTAACACACATTTTGGAGGGCATTATTGCACTTAGAGAATGGGCTCTCTGTAAAATTGTTGTTTAAACTTACTTATTTTTTTAAGTACTATATTATTTTTTTAAATATTTTTTTTATGTAAAATAGTTCCTCTGAGTAACGTTTCAAACTTGCTGTAGTATATGTTAATGGTGTTGGAGGAAGCATTTTACAACCAAAATATATAACACTTAAAAAAATATCTAGGCATTTACTTTAGTTTTTGGTCCCCTGCTCCTATAATGTTTGGTTTGTTGCCAGTCATTGGAGATTGAAGTTACTAAATAATGGCATACATTTCAGTTTCAGGCTATTATTTTCTTCAGAAAATTCATACTATCACAAATCCTTTTAATTAAGCAAGTTTGTAATTTTATAAGAGCAGTAATTCAAATCTGTTCCTATATGAGCCTTTGGTTCCCCCTTTATTTTAGGCTTTATCCAGATTTCTTCAGCTGAAAGGTCCAGAGGTATGCAAATATCTTTGCTCTTCTTCTCACCCAGTCTCTCTCACACACTGTTGTTTCAGAAATTGTATGCTAACACAAATCCTAATGTTGTTGTGTCTTTCGGCTTTTCCCGGTTAGGGGTCGCCACAGTGGAACTCTGGTCCGCTAATGATTGGCAGTAGATTTTTACGTGCCGAGTTGCCGGCCCTGACGCACAACCTTCAGCGAAGGTACGCCCATTCATGCATGTCTCCACACAGAAGAGCTAACACAAATCCTAATAATCAAGTAAAATGCATTCCTATTTTAGCCTTTGCCCCATTTATTTAGGTTTATCTAGATATTTTGAGTTAAGAGTCAACAGAGCATACCTTTCAACTGTCCAGAGTTTTGCAGAATGTCCAGATTTGTGGCTCATATGTTTGGTCCCATCCTTATAAAAAGTGTAGTTTTCTGGCAAAAGGCTGGGGATTGAAGTAATTAAATATTGACAGGCATTTGAGTTTCAGACTTCATATCCTTCAGATATGACATGTTAATGGAAACCCTGTTGTTCTATCAATTTTCTATGTTTATAAGAGCAATATTTAAAATTTGCCCTTTTGTTTGGTCATTTGTCCCTCGTTATTTGTGGCTCTGTCCAGAGTTCTTGTGCTGAGAGGATGAGAGGTATGAATAGGTATGCAAACCTCTTAACCGATGCTGTTGCTGCCAGGGATCACTGTCACTCTTCACTCTGTCTCACACAGACACACACACACACACACACACACACACACACACACACACACACACACAAACACAAACACACACTTTTTTATTTAAATTTTTTCTTTATTATTTTACACTGTCTAAACAACAAAAGTGCTACTTAACAAGCATAAAATAATAGCAGCCATTGTTTTCCTTTTAGTTCAAGCTCCATGGCAGCTTGATAAGCTGTAGTGAAGTGGTGGACTCGTTTTTCAGCAGGCATTACTTGTACATTAATATCCTGCTGCAGAATGTTCGTTCTCCAATCAGGGTGCTGACGTACAGTTTGCCTATTTTCTAAACACCAATAATGCCGTGTCAGGATATGACACATATGACACATATGAGCCTATAAACCAGTTAGTTAAGATCGTAAAACCACATGCTGAGTTTTCCTAGTAGTTAGTAGCATGGGTACCATTACAGGTGTGATGATAACCTGGTTTACAATAAACCTACTCCTACAAGTGAAACTCTTTAAAAATTCAGCTAATTTACACAGCTTTTTACAGTTTACATTGTAATTAAAGAGCCAAAAACAGACCTGGAATGAAGACTATAATACAACCAACCAAACTGACAGTCTTGTTTCAGGCCTGATACACAGCAGACTGTGATGTACATTAGGTTCATCACCAGCTATTGTGTACCAGTACCCACCATGTACATGTCTGTGAGGTCACAGGAGACAGTATAGAGTTCAAAAGACTTAAAACAGATTGGGAATGTGTCAGCTTAGCAAAGTTAATTTCGCCAGATGTAAAATGTGCGAATGCTGGTCACCGAAACTAACTGCACCAAAAGCAGAGTCTGCCTTTTTCTCCACTGTTTTGACCTCAGTGTTGGTATATATAAGTTCGGGTGTGTGTGTGTGTGTGTGTGAAAGTTCTCCCCCCTGCAAAAAATAAAATGTTTCTTATGTTTGCTGAAGATAATTTCGGAGAGAAGTTTTTGAACTTTTTACCATTGCTGAAACTACTTTTGGCGAGCTGACATGATTAAAAACAGATCTAGAGATCTAGATCACAAACCCTCAAAAAAGCAAATAATTTTAACTTTTGGTATTACGTTAGGGAGGACATCTTTGTCTGTAAATAACATCACCATCAACTACTGACATTAAATGACAGCTAAATGAGGATGTGGGCTAAGAGTCAAATAAGTTGACCGAATACTTTGGGTAGAATATCTTTCACTTAATCACAGACAAACAGATAAGATGTCCCAAAAAATTAGGTGATAATCATTGAGCATGGTGTTTGCCTGTGAAAGCACCTTGCCTTCATCTATGCAAAGGCACCACTATGGTATTTCTTCAGTCCTTTGGGACCACTCTCTCATCTAATGGCCTGTTAAGTGGTTACATGAGAGAATACATTAACACATTCATTACCTGATCCCTTTTGGTGTAGCCCATATGGCCTCTAAACTTTATCCTTACTAAGTACACTAAGCTTCCTTTTCACCCTTCCTCTCTCTGCATGTTGCTCTTAATTTCCCTTAATCCACTACTCTTTTCCTCTCAACAATGGATACTAGAGGGAAAGGATAACTTATTCTTGTCTTGCAATAGAGGTCACTGACAGACATCATTGTCTAGGCATATTATATCGACACTTTTACAGCATTTGTGGTTAAAATTAAACTGTTCAGCAAGGTATCTACAAGTATCACAAGTGACCTGAGTTTGATTAGTAGCCAAGGCACTATAGGGCAAGAGAGAATGAGAAGGAATAAGCACCTGAGAGCAGGTTCTCTTTGCTAGGCTAAGGTAAGTGAATGTAAGGTCACCATAATGGACACTGGTGGTTAGTCTTGGGCAGAACTCTGCGCAATATGTGCAGATAGCTATCCTAAGGTGGGGAACATGTGAATGGCGGCACATATTCATGGTATCAGATGCCTTACATCTTGTACACCTGACATTAAATGTATACTTAGGAAATCCCTAAGCCACCAATATGACAACACCTGGGAGTGAGGTATTTAGCCAGAAAATCCATCAACCACCTACATGATAACTTAGGTGAGTATCTGGGCCTCATGACTGTCAGTCTTACTCTTTGTACCATTCATACAAAATTTGTTCTTCCTTGTAAAGGAGAGTATATACTACCTTAAAGTGATACTTGGTGACACACAAGGGAAAGTGCAATACATGTGTCAGGCGACAGATGTGGTATGTATTCTGAAGTCAGGGAGGAGAGGCAATATAACAATAGCATACTGACAGTAGCCAAAGTTGTGAGGCTGCATTCATCTACTTAAAAGCACTGGCATAACTTTAGCAGTTTTCAATATATTTTCTAAAAATTTGTTGCAATATTTTTATAAGTACAAGCAGAAAATATATTCATATGTAGTATACATGGTGTTTTTTGTAAAGCAAGAATAACATCTCCTTTTGTGGTAGAAAAATGCATCTGAGGCCATCTGAACATTAAACTATTACACTAATGAAGAACCCCAAAGACCTGACTAAACTATATTTTTGAGGATATGTAAAATTATTAAAGTTATGAGGCTGAGTTCATTAAATTAAATGCAGATCTACCTAGCACTTTTCAGTATTTTTATTCTGACTTTCAACAGAAGAGTATCTCAATCTTACATTATAAATGGAAGTGTTACAACATTTCCAATGTAATGCAAAAGGGGGCTCAATGACACGAGAATCAACACTTACTTTGGAGGGGAAAAGATGCAGTTAGTTTTGAATCAGAAAAAAAATAACAGTTATCATATCTATGATGTGCTCCAAAAAGAGCCTGCTTTGTCTGATTTATCCATATACAGTACTGGACATTGCCAAAGTTAGGAGACTACTTTCACCAAATACAATGACGACTCATTAATTTACATAACGTTCTAAGTTTTGTCATAGATGTTTGGGATACTCATTTTATGACCTGCTTCAAGAAACAAAGTAGCAAACGTAAATATTTTATTAGAAAGCTTGTTTTGCCAAGTAATTGTGGAATTTCCTAATTCCTCAGAACTGGGCAGTAACAATGCCATACAACATGAAGCACGTCCTCCACAGACAGAAGGACAGGCCATTCATCAGTGGAATGTACTGTGTATAACAAATTTATATTAATAAAGCTTAAAATAATTAAAAAAAACTAATTGTTCACCTACTTGTCATGACCTGCACCACAATGTGTGCATAAGTCCTGAAATTTATACCCAGACTGTGCCCCAAAATGCCACAATCTCAACAAAACCAGAACATCATGCATCTAATGCATTTTACATACCCTTTAATAACTACATTATATCGTATCAACCTAGCTAACATATAATATGGCAGTGAAGAGAGTCCATAATAACAGAATGCCTAGGATTAGAACTGAATCAAACTTATCTAGGATTAGAATTGAATCAAATTTTACTTGAAAGCCTATAACCCAAACACTGTAACACAGCAATACCAAATATATGTCAGCCATTGATGATTCCACTGTGTGTGAATCCGACACATATCTCAATGGGCTTGACAAAGAGTTCATGACAGAATTATGCCCGTCTGCCTGAGAACAAATTTAGGAACATGTTAATGAGGTTAAAATGATTAATGTTAATAACAATATGGAAGTTGTTCACATTGGAGTGAACAATTTAAAAAAGTCCTTCCCCTTGGAAGACATAGTAGGATTATCAGATGACCAACCAAGCATAAGAAAAGCAAGTCACCTTAGGAAAGTCCTCCCAATACCTCACACTGCATCTGCATATCGAGATATCAAGTCAAAAATGTGATATTCGGTCAGCGACTAAAGACATAAGGGCAGATTCAGTAAATCCTACATGGTCTGCTATCATAGTGTGCGCATCAGTAGCACACTGCTTTGTATTCAGTAAGCAGCTCTGCATTGTGTGTAGAGCCATGCAACCATGGTAAACACCATGGCATGCTAACTACAGCGTAAGCCACTGAATTGTATGATAATCAACCAATCCAAGATGGAGGAGCTATTCAATAAGCTATAAAGCAACTGTGTAGACTCAGTGCTGGTTTTCCCTGTGAATTCCAAAACCTACTGGAATACAGCCACAGAAAGGAGTCTACTCAGAAGAAATGTTAGGGGCTGCTGCTGCTTTAATTCACGTGTATGTGCAACAGACTGAAGTCTATGCTGCTGCTGTTGCTGCTGCTAACAGACCACGGCCAAGAAGGAGAAGAGTTTTCAGACACATTTAACTTATCACAATCTGCATGAGGTGGAAATTGTAGAGTGCTACAGGGTAGACAGAGGCACACTACAGGAACTCTGCAACCTCTGTTGTCCCCAACTCAGACAACAAATGATGAGTGAACCGGCACACAGACAAATCCAGTGATACACCAGCAGAATCCAAAATGAAAAAAGAAATCACTGGAAACCAGGGCAGAGTGAGCTAAAATTATTTAATAATTCCAAACAATTTCCATTGATGTTTTTCATTTTGTCCCCAACTCAGACACAGGACAAACCGAGGTGAACTCATACCAGTGGAGACAAAGGTATGTGCAGCAATTAGAATTTTAGCAACAACATCCTTTCAGAGACCAACACGGGACATGCTGGGGATGTCACAGGCATCAGCCTCCAGGATCCTCCACCATTTCCTGAATGCTATGCTCCAACATGCCAGTGACTACATACATTTCCCTCATAATCCCGAGGACAAGGCCATAAATATCCAGAAATTCTACAGTACTGGGTTCCATAGATTATACACATATAGTAATTAAGGCACCGCCCGGGGAACAAGGAAGTGTCAACATAAATAGAAAGGGCTTCTACTCTATTAACTGCCAAGTCATGTGTAATGCAAAGTGAATCATTTTGAATGTGTGTGTTGGTAGACCCAGGCAGTTACCATGACACACATATCTGGTACACCTCCCAACTGTATCAGATGTTCACTAGGGGTGATATCCCACAGGGTCATTTACTGGGAGATGCAGGTTATGCACTGGAACTGTGGCTGGTGATGCGTTTCAGAAATTGACACACACCCACAGAACAACCCCATAACGAGGCATATGGTCAAACTAGAAATATCACAGAGTGTGTGTTTGGGCTGCTGAAGTCACAGTTCCTGTGCCTAGATATGTCTGGTGGAGCCCTGCAGTACAATCCATGTACATGTACTGAAATATTCATCGTCTGTGACATGCTTCAGAACGTCATCCTGAGAAACCAGCTTTAGCAGGACCAACAAGGGGAAGAGGCACACAACCTACCACCAATGGCAAGGTCACCACAGCCACACACAGGTAAGGTATCAGAGGGGGAACCAGCAGCTGCTTTGGGTGTAGGCAGATGTAGACATGCTCAATATGCCTTTGTATTGGCTAAGAGGCAATGCACAGCACACTCACTCACCACCTAGGGGGCTAAAGCCTTCATCCTACGCACATACATATAGTAACACTGATGCCAGGCAATGCTCACAACTCTTACCTACCCATGTAATGGCTGTGTAGTCCTAGCATCAGATAGATTCAGTCCTGACCTAAAACTGTAGCAGCTGCTGGATTTACAAGGTAAGTGTTGAACATGGAGTGTTAAAACAGAACTATGAAATAATATGAATGAATGGCATATCCATGCATATTGTTACTTTTAATGTAAGTATGTAAAAGGTGGATGATTTGTATAGCAGTGACTTTAACATGTAAGAGCAAAGACGTATGTGAATATATTTGTCCTCTATCAAGTAACAGGCCTCAGGCATCAAAGAGTCACACATTCATACCTCTCAAAAGTACTGATGGCTGCCAAATGTCCTACGTTTGGCCTCATACTTTTGTACTAGAAGATCATTAAAGAGAGATCTTAGAAAGTAATGAGACACATTTCAATTTCAGACTTCACAACTCTCAGAAGATTATTAAAAATACTGATGCAAAAAACTGTTTTGATTCTTATCAACTGTCTAACTTTTTAAGACCAAAATATGTCAAAAGTACAATTAGCAAAACAACTTCACAAACACAGATATACTATGCACTAAGTTAGCTATGCACCCTGAGCATCAGACACAAATCTTATGTATCTCTAAATCCAAAAGATAGAAAACAAGGGTATGGCACAGTTATCATCACTTACACAGGGTGTTGTGGGGGGGGGGGCAGGAAGCCTAGGCTGGCACAAAAGGTAAGTGATTGCATGTCAGTAAGAAAGAGAAGCAGGCAGACATTCAGATAAAATAGCAAATGGCCGGTAAGAAAGAATTAGCTTCAAGCTTCATAGCTGAATCATGTAACTGCTGCGTGTGTCTGTATGGCCCCTCCTGGTGAAATTGGTGTGTTGGTGTCTGCAGGAACACAGCCAAGCTCTGTGCTAGCTCTACATTTTGGTATGTCAAACAGGTGTGCGCCATGCATGGTAGAGGTGGCAGTTCATCACTGTCGTACCTGACCACGAAATTGGCTCTGCCAGGAGTTTCACTGGCACATCTACACCCATGGTCAGATGCACTGCTGCTACCTGAATGTGACTGATGTCTGCTGGATGAGCTCTCCTCATGAGGAAAACCAAGACCAAGACCCCATGGCCTGCCACGTCTGGGTGTGGACACCTCAACCACTGAAGGAGCAGTGGAAGTAGTGCCACTATGGGAGCATGATCAGGCATGACCACATCAGCTAACATCAGATGAAGTGGCTGACCTATGCCTACGTGGATGCTATCCCACCAACCAGCAGAAGTTCAATCACAGACTCCACCCATTCCAATGTGTCATTCATCCAATCCATTAAATCGGCAATACAGTGGAGGCCTGTGCCACACCTGCAACCCTAAGCATTTCTCTTGAGGACCTACTGGAATGTGCCTGTACCTCCATGATGGCCCTAAACATATGTCTAGTGGCATCAGAAGACACACATTGATCAGGTGGAGGATGGACAGGAGGCCTCCTCTGAGCACCCCTAACAACTCTCCAGCATGTCATCTCAGCCACACTTTGGCTGCAGCCAGAGTCAACAGGCACTGAAGCCACAGTAACCACACTGCCCTGATCAAGTGTTTCACCCCCCATCTGTCCAATACCTGAGGACTCACTGGAATGGGTCAGCGTAGACCTAATGGCTGTGTCTGATGGAATTACAGGGGATGGTTGTATGTCAACTTCAGTGTCAGATTCAACCTCTGCACCCCAAAATGTGCCTCTGTTTGGCCACCATCATCATCACAATCTGCTCATACTCTGACAACAGGTGGTAGGAGTCCCACACTTCCACCGTCAGGATCACCTGTGATAATAAGCAACAAACAAAGGAAAAAATGAATACCTATAGTCCAATACATGCTAACAAACTAACAATGGTGCCACTATTACAGATAGTACAGCAGTACACTCAACCATCCTGACACACACATCACAAACTATATATTTCTTTGAACTGCTCATCAGTACTGACATAACAATCTTTGGCTTCCCATGTGCAGGTGATAGTAGGCTCCCTATGCTGAATGCTCTTGGAAGAAGTTAAGCAAAAGGTAAGGACACCATCAGAATAAACAGTAACACAGGGTTTAAAACTTTTGCCCTTTATATGAACATTAACAATACTTTTAACAAGAACTTGAGATAGGTAAGTCTAGCTGGAAGTTCCTCCTGGGACATACTTGTCCTCCTTGAAACAGCAGCCAATGTCAATGACATGCTTTTGTGCACTTTCCAGTGAGCTGTCTGAATCCCTGACACTGGACAGGAACTTTTCATTTGGTGTCAGTGGTGGCCATGTAGTAGTCCCACAGTAGCCATCTACTCATGGGCCATTACAGCTGTTCTCCTCCAGATGAATGAAATCATGGCAGTGGTGCTATGGAGCACCTGATCATATGCCCTGCTCTGGACACCTACTGTGTTCACATCAGCAACTATCTGCTGCCCAATTTGCACTCTGCCAGACATATCTCCATGCCCCCTCACAAGCATAAAGGTACCATGATACCTAAATCCTTTCACAATGACTTCATTTTCAGGGTCACTGCAGGGGGGGGGGTCAGGAACTGAGATGCCTGGGTCCCATAGTCTTAGGTGACATAAAACATAAAAAAGGATAATACACATAAGTATCACATAAATAAAAGTCCTGTTTCGATATAACACATAAAAACAGTATTACATTATTAAGTACTGGTGAAACATAAAACAATCAAGATATTGAAATATAAAAAAGGAACTTTGTGGTTGTAACATATTACAAATACACACAAAGCAAGGATGGAGCTAAACAAGGTGAGTAGCAATCGCGAAATCTTGTTTGTGCCAAAACAGGAATGCAACTTTGTTCCCCACACCAAAAACAACAGGCAAATGACACACTTTGCTAACAAACCATCAGTGAAATGCTAAACGTATTATCAAATAAACTGCCCCAGAAACATGTACAGATTTACCACAGAACATTCCATTTTAAGCAATTGCCAGTCATGTCTACATGTGGCCAGCACTCCCCTAGAGGTGTGTATGGTCCATCCTTGAAGGTTAACATCCCTGTGTCATTGACAATACAAGACATTTACATTTCATGGAAATAACAATAGAAGAGTGTACAGAGAAAAACAGTTGTAACATTAGCATTTGTGATAGTTAATAAGGCTGTACACCTGAGAAAGTAAAATACCTTGACAAACATGCCTATGTCCTCAGTACACTTCTAAGATACAGATAAACATATCATTTGCTAATACATATACATATTAACAGATTTTTCATACTGTGATATTAGCATATGCAGTATATAGGTGAAAAATGCAAGCATACTTTATCAAGATCACTAGTCTTCTGTGCAGATAAATCCCAGAGTAATATCTTCTTCTGTGTTATTCACATAAGCAAGTCTCCACACCTTCAGGTTCCCTAGCTATATGCTTCCCTTTTTATAGTGTAGATTCAAGGGCTGTAAAGATGGAGAAGATGCAAATGAGGTGCAAACTCATTAGAATCACTGAATCCCAAATACTTGGCTCCGTGTAGCATATGTAAGCATAGTGCAGGCACTCCCTCAGTGTTTGTTGCTAATGGATTGCAACTGTGAATGCTAACTGGAAGAAGGAAAACACAACAGCAATTCAGACTTCCCTACCTCTAGTGGGTGTGTCAGCCAGGTTAGACTTACAAAGTGTAGAAATAACTGTATCATGGTTTTAAATGTAAGTAGACAGCACACATTTCACAATTTCTGTTCAATAACATCATACCTCCCCTTTCAGTTTTTGACAACTATATATTACTGCCATTTAATATCCTCACACATTTTAAGCACAATTATACAGATTGCCTTACAGACTGCATGTCTCAGCTTACTTGTCAGATAAGACAAGAATGGGCACCAAACAGCGAGATAACACAGATCTGTATTTATTCAAGCAAAAGTCAGAAATGGTTGTGTGATCATTCGGTGCAGTACCTCTGAAATTAATACATTTACAAAACACTGTGTCCGGTTCGATTCTCAGCTAGAGCATCTTCTGCGTGGAGACATGCATGAATGGGTACCTTTGTTGAAGGTTGTGCTTCAGGGCTGGTAACTTCGGCACGTAAAAATCAGCTACCAATCATTAGCGGACGGAGTTCCGCTGTGGCAACCTCTAACCAGGAAAAGCCAAAAGACACAACAACAACAACAAAACACTGTCATATGTTTTGTTAATACTGTGGATGATGTTGCAGTCAGTTGTATGCACAATGATTTTAGTTCTCTGCTGCAAAGCTATTTGTGTAGTAAAGAGGGATAAGACACCCTTATTGTGTTTTGAAGGTCCACTAGAGTGAGAGTTCAAAGCCAGACCTTTGTAAAAATATTTAATGTGTACCAATATAAATTTTGTAGTGTTGTCGACTTAACATATTTCTTTCCTTCATTTCACCTAATTTTCCCTTTTTTGTGTTTTTCTTTTTTTTTTTATGCCAGTTTTGTGCGGTGTGCAGCTTAGCACAAACATGGGAAATGAAGAAACACAAGGTGTGTTAGGATTAGCTGTGCTTATCTTGTTTGTGTGAAGCTTAGCAATGCACAAACCAGCACTAGTGGCCCACACAGAAAGAAGACAGAACACTTGCAGACAGGGCGTAGACAGTGCAAAGGTCAAAAAGGATACACTGTTGCAGTTTTTGCTTTCCATCACATTACTTAGTGACATTATGTGGTGGTTAGCAAGCTTCTCCAACAACTGCAGCCATCAAACACCTGCAGACAGGATGGAGACAGTCAACAATTTAAAATGGATACATTGTATTCATTCTGTTGGGCACCGCACAAACACAGTAAGTGACACTGAGTGGTGGGTAAAACATAGAACTTAAGAATGAATACAGAATTATGTAGCTGTCATTTAACTATTCCTGTGACAGCAAGCGTAAGTGTAGGGCTGTAATACAGATGTTCCTGGTTTCTAATAAAGGAAATGCAACATATTTTACTGTTGTGACAGTCCAGTTTATAGTAATGAACATGAAAATATACAAGTGTTATTTCAACATTCTTGTGGCAACAGGTGTAAGTGTAGAGTTGCCATACAAATGGTCCTGGTTTTAATACAGGAAATTCCAGACATCTTTATTGTTGTTCCATTTCACATTATATTCAATCTTACTTATAACACTTTAGACATAATCATAAACAGTGGGGCTGATATGAATTACATGTTTGAGGAATAAGACACCCTTATTGTGTGTAGATCATAGTGTGTGTTGTACCTAGTCAGCCACTGTAGTTAGATAGCACATGCATATGCTACTGAGCACGTGCAAGATCACTGTCACTTTGTATAGTCAGTCAGAGTGAATGCAAGTATGAATGGAGATGCACATGAGAGTGCGTTTGAAGTAATGAGTCAGTCAGATAGCTTAAATATATGTTGCAGTTACAGCTCCTAAAGTGTCTATGTACAATGAACAACTTGAACCCATAAAAGTGCCTCAGTGTCTCATTTGAATACAAGAGACATGTGACATGGTGTCAGAATGGGATCCAAAGTTGAAGCAACTCCCAAACCATGAGGCACACAGTTAGAAGTGGAGGAATATACAGAAGCCAACTCACAAACAGGTGAGGGGTTATTCAAAGGTACTTAAACTCTTTTAAATGATTTTTAGTTGTCTAATAAGTGGCAAAGCATTCAAAATGTTCAAAATAATTACGGAGATAAATTAAATTTCCGAAATTGTGACATACTGACAAAAGTATTCAAAATAAATTCAAAAGTGTTTGAAATAATTTCTGAAGTGTTAAAATGTATGAAAAGGCTAAAACCACTGCATTTTTTCTCAATGTACTACTTTTTCACATTAACTGAAACTTTTCAAAGTATCCAAAGTGTCCGGAGTGTTTACAGTGTTAAAGTGAAGCCTTTTCAGAGAGATTGTTGTGCATTTGAGCATAATTACAAGTACCTGGTCTATGCTTACAGTTAAATGAATTTTGTTGTTATGGCAGAAGAATTTTGTACACCTGGACTGCTGGTGTTTGATAATAATATTGATGAGAATTGGCAAGCATTTGAGCAAGAATATGATATTTTCATACAGGCTGCATTTTCTGATAAAGGCAGCTTGTACAAAGGCATTCATACTGCTTAATTTAGCTGGGTTGGTAGCCACTGAGAGGGTACATTCATTTGTATATGCACCTTCTGTGTATGCAAGGGAGGGGAGAAACACCATATTGTGATACAGGCTAAATCACAACATGACACTGAGTGCTTACAATGTAAATTTAAAGTAATGTGTAACCCTTAAATAAATACTACAATGGAAAGGCACAAGAAATCAAAAGCCTGGAGAAACTATAGCAGCATATATCACCAAATTAAGAAATACAGCTAAAACATGCAGATTTGTTGATCTGAGAGATGAGCTGACAAAAGACAGGCTAGTGTGTGGTGTTAATAATGATGCAGTGAGAAATATTTTGTTTTGAGAAAGTGAAATAAGATTGAGCAAAGCCATCGAGATTTGTGAAATATATGAGCTTAAAGAAAAGCATACGAGTATGCTTATGAATGAGGAAAACATGCATGCAGCGGCCAGTCCAAATGTTGATAGTGTACAGTACAAAGCTAAGATGAAAAAGAAATATAAACCAAATGGGAAAAAAACCCGCCTGGCTCCATTATTAGAACTTCAAAGACAGTCACCCGAAAAATTAATTAATTAAGTTTAATCCTTTATGTTCATTTTAAATACCATAAAACTTCATCAGATACAAAAAACCTCACATATTTCACCCATAAATAGTCACAATAAAATTATATGATAATCTTTAGAGAAATCATATGAGCCTATGCTACAAGAATCTTCATATGATCTGCACCAAAAATCCATCATATGAGTTTTACAAATAAACCAAAAAGTTGCACTTAATAAAAATAACTCAAAAAATACATTTAAAAACATTTTTGTCACACACATCCACTTTTCCTACCTAATCAATGATTTTAATTTTAAAGAGGGGCTATGCTTACATTGCTATTCAAACCCAGACACTTGTTTGAATTAAGCCTCAACTGGCAAAATTAGTTCCTGTTTTTCCAGTAGTATGGACCAAGGGCCACCCCATGGGTTCTTCTCAATTAAAAGATTAAACTAAAACTAAATTAATTCATTTTTTCAGGTGGCTGTCTTTCCTTTGAAACTCTAATAATGAAGCTGGGCATTTTTTTTTAGTTTATAAACCAAATGGAGCCACAACACCCAACCTCATTGTTAGAATCATAATTATAGAGGCAGTCATGAACCTAAATGAGAGAAGTGTTTATATTTCGGTCAGCAGTGTCACAAAAGTAAAAAGTGGAATAATTTCAAAAGGCTTTGCAAGTCTAAAGTTGCACATACTTTTATTAAAAGATAGCTTCCAATAAAGCAAGTAGATCAGACAGAGAAATGTGAGCAAACTTTCTATGTTGACGGTGTCTTTGTGATTGATGAAACAGTTAATACAGTAGATTATCAATTGTTAGCAAAGAGTGAAATATTTTGTACTGTTTGGATTACTGGGAAACCTGCACAGGTTAAAGTAGACACTGGATCCAAGTGCAATGTTATATCAGCACAAATGTTTGCCAAAGTAAGAGCTGGTGACAAACTTGATTCAGCAAAGTCTGCAAAACTAGTTGCTTATGGTGGTGAAGAGACTGAAACTGATGGCACTGTAGTTCTCACATGCCATTCTGTTGGGAACAGCTATGACTTGCAGTTTTACATAGTCAAAAGACACATGCAGTCATTGTTAACCCTCAAAGACAGTTTGAGAATGGGACTGATTTCATTTAATAAAGAGGTCCACCATATCCAGTCTTAACAACAGTCATAGTTTTACACAGAATATTTTTTAGTGAATATGTTGATATTTTCACAGATGAGCTGGCAAACGTCCAGTCAAATATTCCATGAAGTTAAACCATGAAGTAAGCCCATTTGTCAGTTCAGCGAGGAAGGTCCAGGTAGCAAGGCAGAGCAAAGTACAAGCAAAGCACAAAATGGTGAATTTAGATGTCTTTACTCCAGTAAAACAACCGAATGAATGGGTATCTTCCATGGTCATAGCTCATAAGAAAAACTCAGATGATATTCAAATATGTATTGATCCAAGAGACTTAAACAAAGTGCTTAAATGTACTTAGTCTGATGTGCACAGCAAGGAAGTAGCCGCTCTCATGCCAAATGCCACTGTTTTTTCTGTCTTAGATGCAAAAAGTTCATTTTGGCAAATGTCGCTGGATCACAAATCTTCATTGTTAACCACTTTCAGTACATCATTTGGTAGCTACATATTCTTCAGAATGCTATTTTGGATAAATTCTGCCAATGTAGTATTTCAACATGCAATCGAACAAACTTTTTCTGGTTATCCATGTGCTATTACAGTAGATGACATTATTGTAGGGGGCAACAGTGAAGTCGAACATGACAGAAACCTCAAGAAAGTTCTAGACCATGCTCAATAATAAATCTTAAACTGAATCCTCAGAAATGCAAATTTAAACTGAAAGAAGTTACTTATGTGGGTCACTTGTTTACCAGTTCTGGCTTACAACCAGATCCGTTTAAGCAAGCAGCAATTCTTGAGATGCCAGGTCCAGAAAATGTCACACCTTTACGTTTTCTTGGTATGGTCAACTATTTAGGAAATTTCATCCCAGACCTGGGTGAGCTTTCAGCACTGTTATGTGAGTTGACACACAAAAATGTAAACTGATCTTAGTTGGAACAATACCAAAAAGCATTTGAAGTTCTGAAACAGAAAAATTTTAGTCCACACACATTGAGATATTAGGATGTTCACAAATCTGTAATCCTTTCATGTGATGCGTAAAAGTATGGTCTTGGTGCAGCATGTCTTCAAGAAGTCATACCAGCAGCCTATGCATCCAGAACTTTAACCCAAACTGAAATGCAATATGCAAAAATTAAAAAACAGCTTTTGGCAGTAGTGTTTGCATGTTCAAAGTTCCATGATTATATTTACAGCAAACCTATTCAAACAGAGACTGATCATCAACCTCTAGTGACAATTCTGAAAAAGCCAATACATACAGGCCCAGCACACTTGCAATACAAGATGTTAAAATTTGCAAAAGTACAATTTCAATAATGTATATATAAAAGGCAAATTTCTATACCTTGTTGACGCTTTATCAAGAGCACCCAGACAAACAACAGAAAAGCATGATAACGTGAAAGCAGACTTTGAAGTCATAGAAATCAAAATGTTTCCTCATCATGCTTGATGAACTTCAAAATCATACAGCTTCAGACCCAATTCTCCAGAAGCTGAAACATGTTATCAGTCAAGGATGGCCAGCACAGCAAACTAGTTTACCACTTGACAAACAGATGAGCTCATGATGGAAGACGGAACCATTATGAAAGGTCCTAAAGTGGTAATTCCTACAGCATTACAACAGGAATATATCAAAATTTTGCATCGTGGTCACCCGAGTACTGATTTGACCATAAGAAGGGCAAGAGGCATAGTATTTTGGCCTTCTATATCAAAAATAGACAGAAGGAAACTCTAGCATGTTTCATAAAACCAATTTAAACCAAAATCGCACCAACCAAAAGAACCACTTTAGCTAAACCAGATTCCTGAATTAACATGGTCGACAATTGCTACTGATATTTTTGAATGGAATGGTCAACATTACTTAGTGTTAGTAGACTCTTATTTGAATTGGTTTGAAATTGACCTTCTTCCTAACTTAATGTCCAGCACTGTCATTACAAAACTGAATACAACTGAGACATTTTTCTGTTTGTGGATGTCCGCACTAAGTCGTACCTGACAACGGTGCACAGTTTACAAGTCAGCAGTTCAAGAATTTTGCTGAGTCTAGGAACTTTGTCCATATTACTAGTTGCCCTGAGTATCCAGAGTTGAATGGATTAGATGAGTGTGCAGTTCAAAGTGCAAAGTACTTGTTGGAGAAATCCAGGAGAGATGGCACCATTGTTTTTTTTAATTTACTTAATCTCAGAAACATTCTCGAGATAATTTGCTTGGTTCACCTGCTCAGAGATTGATGTCCAGACAGACTAGAATAACTCTTCCGATCAGTAAACTATTATTGATTCCAAATGCAAAGAACAACAGAATGGTCAAGACTCAACTTTTGAAAAAAAAAAAACGCCAGTTACAAAAGTTGTACTATGACAAATCCAGCAAACCCCTCACACTATTAAAACAAGGTTTGATCTTGAGAATGCAAACATCTAATGGATATGACCAAGTGCGAATTATCAAAAATATTTGTGAAGAACTGAGACATTACATTGTACAATCTGATGGAATGGATTTCTGAAGGAACTGAGGACACATATTACCAGACTCCGAACCAGTGATGCAGCAGATTGCCTGTGCCACAGACTCTGTTTCGCAGACTGACTCTATACTTGTTCAAATTCCAGAAGACAGTGTATCTTCTTTAAGTAATCCTGATGTAATTCCTGAAGTTCCAATTATAAAAGAATCCCTAGAGTCTGTTCCTGTTGCTAAACCCAGTCAAAGTTTTTATGTGGCCAGATCAAATAGAATTTCCAGACCCATTCTGAGACACAGAGAGACTTGGACTTGAATTCATTTGTTGTTAAATGTTAATGCGATATCCAGCTTTTAAAATATTTTGCTCTCCTATTGCATGTTGAACAATTCAAAGAGGAAGGATGTAGATCATTGTGTGTATTGTATCTAGTCAGCTATTGTAGCTAGACAGCACATGCATATAAGTTACTGACCATGTGCAAGATTAGTGCCTTTTGTATAGTCAGTTAGAGTGAATGCAGGCATGAATGGAGATGCACATGTGAGTGTGTTTGAAGTAATGGGTCAGTCATTTAGCTTAAATAGTTGTTCTAGTTACAGCTCCTAATGTATTTATGTACAATTAACAACTTGAACCCATCACAGTGCCTCAGTGTCTCATTGGAATCCAAGAGACATGCAACACTGTGTTTTGAAGGTACAGATGTATGACTGAAGATATACTGTCTACAATGTTTCTGTTAGTATAATTCTGCTAACTGTACTTGGATGGCCTTCACACTTAGATGAGACACATACACAAATGAATCTATATACAAGGACTTGTCAGGTCACACACATACATGGTTAACACCTCAAACTGTCATCTGTATTTATAAATGATTCATGAGTATGAGAAGCACTTCTTCTGTGGCAAAGATGGAAAATCACCGCTGTGGTCGAAAATGTTTTGTTCCTTATGCATAGATTTGAATTCCACACAGTAGAAATCAATTTTAGCAATATATAAAGCCAAACAAATGTGTCAGGTCAGGACATTCTTGACTATAGTACATATCAGCAAAGTTAAATTACATAACACTTACAGCAGCAGATACACCTCAAACTAATGTCGTGTCAGATTAACCTTCAAGTTTCAAAAATTGCTTTCCTCCCTGCTTGGCCCTGTTGCTCTCTTCTTAACATCACTCAAATGCAGTTGGCATTGTTTCCCGGGTTTGCTCACTACCAGTAAATGCAATAACAGGAATTGGCAGGAAATTATAATTTGCCATTGCTCTACTTTTGGGATTAGACATGTCTGGCATTAGAGGGGAAGGTGCCCAATTTAGGGCACAGAGGTGGGGTGTTCAGGAGTCCAGAAGATTTATCAGAATCCTGGTAAACTCCCACAACCAAAGACTTTCTCAAGGGGACTATTATGGCTCTCAGTACAAGTCTGAGGTTTGGAATAGTCTGGCCAAGGCTGTATCCAGTGTGACTGGCATACCACACACAAGAGAACAGTGTAGGCACCACTTCAATGATGTAAAAAGGTCCAAGAGGGATACACTCAACCAGTGGTTGGATAAGTTTCAAACTAGTGACATCCCACAATTGTGTAAGTATGCTAATAAAAGTAATTTATAATACACAGAAAGCTAAATATATTCAAGACTGGTATGCATAATGCCCTTCTGTTCTTTTCTTTTCCTTTCTTTTCACAACTAATCTCTAAATTGAGTTGAACAGGCAGGCTTATGCTGATCATCTGGAGAGACTAAGGGAAGCAAGTGGTATGTATGTAGCACAAGAGAAGCATTATTCCTCTTAACTGTAATCTGTATAATTGGATGAAGCATATGTGCAATATATGCACATTGCAAGGATTACACTAAGCAATCCGTAATTACAGTTTGTAGTTATTATGACATATACCTAAATGTAATACTTCAGATAAAATAGCTGTATTATTGTGATAACAGACTGTATGTCGTATATGATGGCACTAATTTTATCTCTTTTTTCTCTCACCTCAACCCTTACCTCTTTTTTTATTTTCTATTATGTATCATTATATTATGTTATATTATGTGTCATCAAAATGTCTCCATGTCATCCATCTGTAACAAATCACTAAATGCTTCACAGAACATTGAGGTAGGCCAACACCAGTGGGTCAGCCTGCCCCCACTCCACTGGCTCCAACACTGATGCCCAGCACATCTGGGACCCAACCTGGCAGTACTGCCTTTGCAGCCCCTGCACTGCCTGCACCCTCAGGTAGCACTGCCCTGACAGCTGGTGCCGCGGTACCCTCCAGGAGTACTGGCCGAGGTGGGGATTTCATCACCTGCCAGGAGATGCCAGAGTTGATGCATAGAGTCACACACCTCACCACTGGTGTACGCCTATGCTGGATGGAGAGGCTGCTCTCCCTCATGGTCCATAGGAGGAGAAGATGTCAAGCACTCCAGCAGCAAGTGGAGTAAGGGGACAGTGATGACAGTCCTGTGGGTTAGGACTAGATTCTCACTGTCCCCATGTTTGACGGGCATCAGCTTACATTGTCCTTTCCCTCAACCCAGTCATGGTGTCCCTCAACATTTTGTGTCTGCAGTCAACTGGGAGGTGTGTGTGTGTGTGTGTGTGTGTGTGTGTGTGTGTGTGTGTGTGTGTGTGTGTGTGTGTGTGTGTGTGTGCGTGTGTGTGTGTCTATCTAGTCAGAGGAGCATATGTGTGTATCCTGCAGTTACCCCTCCAATTCCATGGATTGACAATATTTTGACACTTGCACTTGCCTATATATCCATTTCACGCAGGCCTCCCAATATCTTCATTCCAAAATTCCTAAATTCATCCACCATAAGTTGTCCTGCAGCCTTGTGAAAGGCAGACTTGTGCTGTGGTGCTTGTGTAAAGTACTACATTCTCTAGTCTGTGTATTTAGGTAGAGGTTCTGTTCTCACTGTAGTCAACTGGGGTATGTGTGTGACTGAGCACTTGCTTGACATTAAAGAGAGCAATTTACACCAGCATGTGGACACTGCTATTAGCATTTTCTCCTCACTAGACACTACTGATGCCATCACCTAAAAACTGTTTTCTGACACTCTCCAAGTCAGACTTCAGCTGTGTTGCTTGCCTTATATACAGAGTTCTCTAGCCTGTGTACTTAGATAGGTTGGGGTTCTGTTCTCACTGCAGTCAGCTGAAATGTGTGTGTGTTTGTGCACTTGTGTGACATTACAGAGATCATTTTCCACCAGCATGTGGGACACTATTAGCATTTTCTCCTCACTAGACACTGCTGATGTCATCAGCTATAGCTGATTTCTGATGTGTAGTATTCCCATCAGAGCAGGGTCAGAGACTAGTCTGTAGGCCAGGCACAATCACCTCATCCTATAAGATACAGATTACAGTGACAGAGTGATCAGTCTATTCACATACACCATGGCATGGTTTGTAGGGCCTGTACTTTCTTAATGAGAAATCATGGAATGTTTCTGTATGGACACTAGTAATATCCCAGCTGTGTGCAACAGTTGTGTGAGTTGTTAATGCTACATCCATGGCTGTTACATCTGTTAGATGTCCTGAAAGATGTCATCGAGGTCATGCATGATGAAAACACTATTATCCTGTGAAACTTGACCAGGCCAGGGCATTTGACACAAATCCATACTAAGGCATTCACACAACACTCTCAGATGTGGCTATAAACACCTATATCACCAAGTGTGTAGACCACTGAATCACATACGTTACATCAAAATATGTTGAAATGTGTGAAGTGACATATATCTCTGGTCCGATAATCAGGTCCATACATCATGGCTGTCTGCTAGGCCCTTTCCTGTCCATTATTTAAGTCACAGATGTCAAGAATGACATACCCATACTGTGTCCAAACAGTTATCTGGAGGACTACAGATTGTGGGCAATCATAGACTCCAACTGTGATATTAGTATAATACAGAGAGTATCACAAAACACCAAAGATTGATACCACAGCCGTGGCAACACATGAGATGACACAAAAGCATGTGGGGATTTATTACATTATGAAAACAATTGCACAAACAAAGGATAATGCAGACATCACACTCTATAAGCAGACCAATGGGTATGTGATCTGTGTCCTGGGGTAGGTAGTATGTGGAACATCCACCAGCATGTGGCCACAGTGGTAACTACTCCCTCATATGTAACACAACTACTGAGTATGTACAAGACATCCACATCAAAGGCAATAATACCTCCATAGTACACAGCCTTCATCAGACCAATAACTGAAAACAATGCACCCATCTTCATGCATCTCCCTATACATCTTACAGTGATGTGCAACTGAAGTTTAGCACCTTTGCCACAGTGAGCTGTCACACATCTTATTACCCACACCTAGGTACTCTTTTTGTTGCATAAACATTACTTAGTGTCTGATGGTGCAGAACACCCATCAAGTTGTTACACCAGATGCACATGTGATACCTGTTCCAGTGATGCACACAGTACATACATAGCTGTATGACAACATTGATGGCATGGGTTACATTCATGACAGTGTGGAATGTGCCATATATACATATGGATCTACTTCAGAAGCTTGAAGTTTCAAAACTTCAAACTTCAAAAGGCCGAGACCATAAGATCGAAGTTTTGAAACTTCAAAAAACCTAATAAAAATAAATAAATAAAAAACTAAAAAAAATGTTTACGTTTTTGCAGTGGGGCAAGCCCCCCACACCCACCTACACACCCCGCTAATTAAACAGACCAACTCCAAGATCACACCATAATGAGAAAAATGGTAAATACCCTGTTCCGTGATGTGTGGCGATCTCCATTCAAAATGTTCTTCAACTTCAATCTTATGGTCTCGGCTTTTTGAAGTTTAAAGTTTTGAAACTTCAAGCCTCTAAAGGGGATCCATATATATATATATATATATATATATATATATATATATATATATATATATATATACCTTGCACACCGGTCAGCTAGCCTGTAGTGACCATAATGCCATAGACAGGTACAGCAGTATCCCTCCTAACACCACCAGCAGATGTTGTAGTGTTAGAACAGTGTGTTTGATTACCCTCATAAACTGCTGACATGTCACAACAGTTGTACAAGTGTGTTCATGCACAGCCATCTATGATCACTCAGAATCATATATGTTGTGTCAGTGACATGGGATTACTGGCGGTATTACTCTGATATTGTCCATGATTGTGCATGCTTCTTTTACTGTTGTCCATAAGCCTGTAAATGTGTCCCACTTGTTGGAGACCTCTGCTGATATTTCACTCATATTCAGGCAAATCATTCTGCATAGCTTCGCAATATGCACCCAACACCAATTGTACATAACATCCTTGACACATGTCTTCTCCATTGTTCATGTCAGGATGCTTATCTCACAAAGACATCTTCACTGTTATGTCACCTTGTCTCATAGTCCCAGAATATACATTTTCACAGTGAAGTCCATTCTGTACCATGTTATGTGATTTGTGTTCCTGCTACAACTGTCTTTCATTTACATGCCCTCATCTGCTGTACATTATAATGTTTCACCTGTCCTCTTTCCCTGTGTTCATTCAAACAATCCATCTGTGTGTCCCTATTCAATATACACACACCTCCCTGACTGTTTATTTTAAATGGCAGTCCATGTACCCTTACAGATCATTTACACAACTTTTGTACAGAATGCCTGGAATGGGATTTCACAATACTCTGCACTGTACACACTGTCCTGTATTGTGTTTGGTCCAGACACATTACTATATAATATACACTAGTAATCACTGTGGCATTCTGCGAAATCCCACTAACGTATTTTGCTCTACTGTAAACTGGTTTGCTATTGATATTGTTTTACATGATTTCCTGGCCAACAACATTGTTGCCAGCTATGAAACTGTGCTTGTTTATGTTTAAACACGGTCAGTGGCATGAATATGTAATTAGCACTGCTGCTTACCACGCAAACATTTAAACTCCATGTAGGCTTCGTGCACAGCCTACATGGAGTATATTGAATCCCACTGGTGGTGTAATGGACAAGGGAATTAATACCTGGGAATTAGTACCTATCATCCTGGACTGAAATATAAACCTAACTGGAGAGAGTTTTGTACTCATCATTTCTATTTGAACTTCTTCAAATTAAAAAAGGCTCAATAACAAAATTTAGAAGCTTTACTCTGCTTAGAAGATGCGCTGAAGGTGTAAAAATTAGGGGTAATTATTGATGACAAGTTGACACTGAAGAACCAAGTATCAGATGTTATTAAATTATTAAATGACCTTTTACATATTTCAAGAACTGGAAACTGAATTACAGACATAGAAATTACTGGTGAATCAGTGGCTCTAAAAACAATATTTATGCAAGTACTGAATGTTTATAACAGAATGATGATTCTACTCATGACTTTAACATTTTTAATTACACTGACATAGTTTTAAGCTATGAACATTTTATTTGAGAAAGGTTATACATTTTCACCTGCAAACGGATCTGCTAATTCAGACATTTTAATAGAACTTAAAATTTACTGGGGTATTAAATTTGAAGTGCATTTTTCAAAATAGTAACAAGGTGTGTGCTGTCTGAAAGGTGTTTTAAAAAGAAAATTATGGTTTATTCTCCAATAATACCACTGTGTTATTCATTAAAAAAGTGTGAGTTTGATATTAGAAAACATCTGACCACTGCAATTTTTTTATACAGGCATTCCCTGGGTTAAGGATGAGATCTGTTTTTAGTCTGTCCTTAAGTCAAAATTGTATGCAAGTCAAAACAAGTACATATGGTTCTTATTAAATGTCACTTAGTCAAATGGTTTCCTCAGTCCAGTATTTATTTTACCTTTCTTTGCATATAAAACACTTTAGAAACACTTCTAAATAAAAGAAAAAAATCTTAAACATAATATTATATACTGTAGTAATAATAATAATACTGTAAGTACAGTGTAATAACTGTAGAGTAACTATGTTCATACACTACAGTACAGTAGACGTTCCATACAACAAAAAATATGTTAAACTTTACCTTTTTATAAGCTTCACTTCACATTTCTGTACTACAGGCATCACCCACAAATGTATTCCACCCTTTTCTGAACTTTTAGACCTCTGCCAGACCTCTTACTGTCACCTAGATCCTAGTGAGCCACAATGTCATTTGCCCATTCTACTGTACAGTAACAGCAGTCTTGACCAATCAGATCACTGACACAGTGAACTCCTAACTAAAAAGATCTCTTATTCTCCATGAAGGCGGAAGTAACTGTTCTAACAAGACATCCAAGCAGCTTCACAAATAGGAAAAACAGGGAAAATGAAATTACAACATAATTCTAGGTAAGATATGGGCAACTATGAGGATTTTTATTTATTTTCACGTTATTTCCGACATTGCGGCAGCCCATTCTTGTCTATGGGTTGTCCTTAAGTCAGATGCCTCTAACCCGGGAACTGCCTGTAATCTAGGTGCCAGTGAAAGAAAGTAGTTGTTTGAGTTAAGTAACAAAAAGATTTGAATGATGAAGCCTAACAAAGGGGGTGGGTTGGTCATTATCTTCACTGAGGACTACATTCATAGAATGACAGCATTATTTATGGATCATGACACCAATTATAGTACTGTATCCAGGAATGAAATAATGATGGTTTATAATAACATAAGGCTGTATTTAGATGAATTAGGATTGCTAAATATTACTTCTCCAAGATTTGTTTGATTATTTACACGTTTCCAAGCCTTTTATTCCTATGATATTTGGCATATCAAGAGTAAATAAACAAGTTTCAGAATAGCTATGAGTGCAGCATTTATGTCAATGTTTGCAATTTGGTCTTAGCACAATGAGAGAAGATATACATTTTTCAGAGTAAGTACAGGGACAAGTTACATTGATATTGCAATTATTTGGATGACATTTTGACCATTTGGTCAGGTAATCGACATGCAGTGACAGAATTCATGGGGACTGCTACAGATGTTTTTCACCTAACAACTATTTGCACTGCAACAATTGTCACCCTGGATTCATGAAGAAAAAAGTGCTTCAGGACCACCAAATCAGACAATCACATATTTTAACAGATGATAGTTATTTTGCTAATGAGGTTGCTCTACTGTGCAATATATTTGTCAGTAGGGGCTACCCACACAAGATGTTGGATGAAATTATTGATGAAGTCACCAGAAAGAGACGGATCAATTTTCAGCCCATACATCCTTACACTTCATATCCAGTGGCAAGGATAAAAGAATTGATATCATTCAACCTAAAACTGCTTTGTTATAAAGGGTGTGTAAGTTAACCCCCACAACCACAAGGTAAACTCTATAGAGGTCCGCTTGTGCATAAAAGTTATTTTTATTTATTTGTTTGTTTATTTATTTAGGTCAGTTTAGTTCAGGAACAGGTGGAAAATGAGTTCTACTGATAAATATGCTGAAATTTAATAATTCATCTCTGAAGGGAATGTAAAGCCAGCGGACTGCAGCAGGCTAATTTATCCAGACAGAACATGGTGGTAGCTTAATGCACAGAGTAAAATGGAGACAATCTGCATGAGATGAAACAAGGGCATTTCCACCCCAAAAGGACATTAAAGCCCTGGAAGCAAAGGAGAGGGGAAAGCCACAGCAGGATGAAAAGGAGATGATCTTCCTACACCACAGACAATTGAATCATAAGGAGGGGAAGTCATACTCAGGAAGCCCAGGTCAGTATAAAACATTTTCTTTAATCTAGGAACAGGGTGATTTGTATTTTTTATAAGGACATTTGTGATGGTGTGAATACAGCACCAAGTTGATGAAGGTCACTAGGTGGGATTTCTAAATAATTTTCTCATTGCTAAATCAAAGCATGCACTTTCTAAACTCAGTGATGCCTACTGTTTAAAAAATGCCAAATTTAGTGAATGTTTGCTTGCTTCTTATAAGCCAACCACAGAGCTGCATAAAAAAAGCTTAGAGAATACAGGAGAAAGGCTGACAAAGGTATGGCAGAGTATATTTCAGAAATCAACACCTATTTTCACAGATGGGTGAGTGTATGCAAGGTTAATACATTGGAAATGCTTGCAGATCTTTTAGTCATGGAACACGCTGTTAGAAAAAAGGCTAAAGACACAAGAATTTGGGTGTTTTTCATCCTGGAGGTGGTATGCAGTATTGCACACGAGTATAGGAGAGCCCATGGGAGACAGTGTAAGCCAACCCAGCAGGTTACCTAGAACAGGGGGAGGCCACAGTTTCAGGTACATACCCAGGGTTTGGGATATATGTTTTAAATGTAACCAAATGAGGCATGTACATCCTTGTTATCCATTAACAGGGGGGGGGGGCAGAAATCTCAAGAAGCATCAAGCAAGACTAGCACTAAAACAGTAGTGAGTTATTTGGAGACAACAGATGTACCTAACTATCACAAGATTCTGTATCCTATCCTCACTGGAGGTAAATAGATCATCAAAGGGGACAGAGTTTCAAGCATAACATTGTCAAAGTTCCAATGGTCAGACTGGAGCATTACTTGCCCGTACAGTCTATTCCAGTTAGAGCCTTAGATAGGAAACCAGTTTAGGTACCTTTGGCCATAGTCTATCTGGACTTAAAGGGGCCAGCAGGTATGTTTGAAGATCTCCATACTGATGTCCTAACAGAGAGTGACTTAACAGCACAGTACCCTGTATGCATGCTGTTACACGCACCCAGGCACGGAGGCAAACACATGGGGAGGGCATTGGGGGGCACCCAGCCACAGCCTGCACCTCCATCAAGGGATGGTGATGCGGCTACTTCACAGTAGAGGAGAGGGTTAGACAGTAGCAGTTATCAGAGATCTGAGCCACAATAGGGGTAAGGTAGTGGGTTTCTCTTGGAAGATAAGACTTCTAGTAGAGAAGAAAGAAAAAAATTAGAAATGCTGTAATGGTCCACTGACAGAAAACACAAAAACACTGGAACACTGATGTGATGTGATACCTTTTATTGAACAACAGAAGTAAGTAATAGTAATTAACCAGAATTTGAAGCACCACTAGCAGACAGTACCATACTTCCACAGAAAGGGGAGCTGGGAAGGATCAGTAAGGAGGCATTAAGGCATGCTCACCTGTTAGACATTAGTTTACAAGACCTAAGGGCGGTAGCCAAGGAGCCTCCAGACACTCAAGGACAAAGGGAATTCATATTCTGGGACAAAGGATTGTTATACAGGGAATACATTCCTGAGGATGGACTGCAGGGAGAAGTACTACAACAGTTGGTGGTACTCAGGATCTACTGATTGGCACTTCTGGCCATAGCTCATCATGTTCCTTTTTCAGGTCATAGGGGCATAAAACATACGAAAAAACAGCTTATGCAGCATTTTATCAGCCTGGGATTGTAAAGAACATAACAAGGCACTACATAACCTGTGAGCAGTGCCAGAAGGTTGGCAAGCCTAGAGACAAAGCCAAGGCTGCATTAATGCCTTTAACTGTTAATCAGGAACCATTCAAGAGGGTCACTATGGGTATTCCTGGACCTCTGTGTACCCCAAGTTCCACATGTAAGAAATATATCCTGGTACTGGTTAATTATGCCACTACATACCCAGAAGCACTGGCTTTGTCTGCCCCTGAAGCAGAAAAGATAGCAAATGATTACACTTTTTTAGCAGGATGGGTTTTCCTAGGGAAATACTAATAGATAGAGGCATCAACTCTATTCAATATCTACTGGCTTGTCTGTAAACACTCTGTGGGGTAAAGCACCTAAAGACTACCCTTACCACCCACAGACAAATGGTCAGTCAGTCTATGTTGAGGGCATTTGCAGACCAGCTCAATAAGGAGTAGGACACATACTTGTTTCATCTATGTTTTGCATACAGAGAAGGAATCAACTGACTTTTCACCCTTTGAAATATTATATTGCAACAGGGGTCCTTGGATTTAATTCATGATGAGTGGAAGGGTGAATGTGACTGCCACAAGGAGTCTGTTGTGGAGTATATCATAAACCTCAGGACTAGGTTTAGGGTACTCATGGGCATGACTTAAGAATACCCATTATGGGCACAAAAGCAGCAAAATGACTGCTATGACAGAGTAACCAGAGAAAATTAAGGCAAAAGTTGATAGTACTTAATCCTTTGAGACACAACAAGCTGCAGGCAGCCTGGGAGGGCCAGTTCACCCTTATAAAAATGTAAGTGATATCAGTGATATGACAGAGTTGTGAGTGAGAAGGTCAAAGCATAAATTCTACCATGTTACCATGACAAACCAATATGATGACAAACAGGACCTTGTACTTAGTATCTGCAGTGAGCTGAAGGAGGAGCAAGAAGTTTATCTGAAGTTAGCCCTCCTTGGGGATGTATAGCCTAGCATCTTAGTGCATGGAGTCATGTTGTGGCCTACTCCTCACAACCAACCCCTAGCCAGGCTCAGGAAATCCAAACAGTATTTCAGGAATTTGGAGATATGTTTACTAGAGGGTCAAGGTGTACCAAATTAGTGGAACAGCATGTAGCACCAGATCCCAGCAATCATTCAAAACTTTCCCTACAGAGTGCTTGAAGGAGTTAGACAAATTCTGAAAGTGAAACTGAAAGACATCTTGGAACTGGGAGTAGTCCCAGAGTTCCACAGTCCCTTGGCTTCAACAATGGTGTTGATGGCAAAAAAAGATGGCATCACTTGGCTCAGTGTGGATTACTGAAAACTGTACAGTCACATGCTTACCTAATGGCCAGGGCAGATGAATCTTTAGCACAACTGGGTAGGGATATGTACACAGGTGTATTAACCTGACTTAGGGCTACTGGTAGGTATCTTTGCCATCAGCAGCTGAGTCTGTTGCTGTGACCTCTTTGGGTTGTATGAGTTTACAAAAAAATGTCTTTTGGTATGTAGAATGACCCAGCAACCTTCCAGAGGCTGGTATATTACATCCTAACAAGAACAGGAGATTATTTCCTTGCTTATCTGGATGATATTGCCATCTAGAGCTAGTTCTGGGCAGAACATATACATGTCAGGGAAGTGTTAGGCTGATTGCAGAGGGCAGGGCTGACTATCAAGGTTAAGTGTCAGGTAGGTATGGCAGAGGTATCTTATTTGGGTCACAGTGTGACTAATGGAAAGTTTAAGCTTAAAGTTTAATTCAAGAATTCATTGTACAGGTACATGCTCCTTAATGTGGATTGGTAGCTGCACTCGTTCATGTTTCCTCAGAAGGGGAAGAGTACCCTACTGTGTACTCAAGCAGCAGGCTTCAACACAGGGAGCAGTGTTACACAGCCACAGAGAAAGAATGATTATATTTAATTTAGGCTCTGCATAGACTAAAACATTACTTCTATGGCAGGAAGCACAGACTCTAACCCTTTGAAATTGTTACAAAAAGTGAGTGGGCAGAATGGGACCCTTCTTAGATTATTTGCATTTAAGCTCTTGCGCATGGTATTTCTTCATTATATGTGTACTTATGCACTGTTGTTTAACTGAGAAGAGGGTAACTATTACTTACACTGCTGTTTAGCACACTGAATGGCACACACTTTCCTATGAAATGGCTTCAGCCCACAACCAGTGAAAGGAATATTAAGTGGTATATTTCATATCTGGACCTTATCTAAGAGTATTCAGTAAATGGAAGTCTCTGACTTCTTCCAGAAAGGTGACAATATTAATAGGCCAGAAAAAAAATCTGTTGGGATTGTCAGCCTTCCTTGTGCATTTTGAGTGCACAAGCACAGCTGTGTGTGTGTGTGTCTGTCTGTGTGTCTGTGAAAATAATATTCTGTGTGAAAGGTAATTACTGTAGATGAATTGGTGCTGAAAGACATTGGTTCACAGAGAGTGGTGAGGCAGTGGCCTGGAACTGCTTGGTCAAAAACTCAGCTCTGTAAGGGGACAGTATGCAGTTCAATTTGGGTGTGAAGGCTGTAAGCCCAGGGGACAGTATGCAGTTCAATTTGGGTGTGAAGGTTGTAAGCCCATACCCAGGACAGCAGTGCATATTACTTTTATGCTTTTGAGCCAGGTTATATATTGTGGATTATCAATTAATCAGACTTGTGTGCACTTCCTTGCTATTACTTCACCCTTTGGGGGATAGAGGTGCCACATCATCCTTCACATTTGATTTCCTTTGAAATAGATTTTTTTAGTGTCTATGTTTTGGTGCTTAAATAAAACTGAAGTTGAAGTCACCATTACTGAAATCTGGAGTAAAGATCTAAAATGCATATCAAAAATGCCAGGGTGCACCTCCTTTCACTATTGCAGGTCTGATGAACTGGGTGTCACTGTTTCAATATGTATAAAATAACAAAAATTTAAAAGCAAAGAAAATAATTCAGGAATAGAAATGATTCATAACATAATAAATATATTTGAATTAAGTATAATGTTATTGGAGCCTGCCATATATAGTCTATGTCTTCTAAAGAACATGAGGATTTCCTGACTAAACTCCAGGATGAAAAAATGAATGGAATTACAGTCTTTATGGGGAATTTTAACTACCTGGGACATTAACTTTGTATGAGACATCAAACACATTTCCCTAATATTAATTGTGAATTTGGAACAAATAGTAAGAAATCCACTTAGGTTGGTAAAATATTAGGTATCATACTGAATAACCTGGGATCATAATGCTCCCCATCCATTGCAATACCATGTGCAATTAACATAAGACATTAAATAGTCCTTCTCAACCTAACAGTAAAGTAAAACTGTCATAAATAAATCCTTCACAGTCTTTACTGGCAATAAATGATGTAATTATAGAAATCAGATTATAGAAATCAGATGGAACACTGCAATCAATGACTCAAATAAATCTGTACAGAATACCGACGAGTTCTACGGTATTATTTTGTCAAAAATATTTTCACTTAACTTTGCTGACATAAAAGGCGAAAGAAAAAACACATATGCTGCCTTGTATGCATGGTGTGAGTTCAGTATGAAGTAAATACACATTTAAATAAAAAAACTATTTTGTGGACTGACATAATTTGTAAAGATTGCAAATAAAGAATGATGTTACAAAGACATACATCTGGAGCGTTTCTACCTGGGCCTCCTCTGAAAATTGGCTTCGTTCCAAGTTGGACTTTCCCAGTTAACAAATTAAAAAAAAATAAAAATGTATCACTTAACTTTCAGAAATTACTTTAGTGGGGGGCATGGCCAAGATGGTGAACAGTTAACAGCACTGTTTTAAGCTCTGCATCACTTTACCATCTATGATAGGATTTTACTAAAAAACTCAAATAGAACATTTCAAAATTTGATGGATATATAGCTGAACATCTGTTGAAATATTTATTACAAAAATAATAAGTCTGAAACTCTTTTACTTGCTTTTTCCTTCCAAGAAAACTACAAAAACTAAATGCGTCAGAATGAGCCACTCTAAGCCCAGTGTACAGGACAGTACCATGAAAAAAGACATACAGACTATATTAAGTAACATCAGTGAGTTATCTGTAAAGACAGACATATTAGAAAGCAAAATGGACACATTTTAAAGAGGAATGTAAAAAACAAGTTGAAGTGCTGAGTGGATCTCTTAACCAACAATCATCACAAATCTTTTTTTTTTTTCAAACACCTTTATTGAATTATCACTTGTGACACAGGCAAATTCAAATAAAAGTAATCAAACTTTAACATAACAAACATTATACATCACATATATTGCAATACATCATATAACCTAAGCAATATTACATAAATTATTCAATTCCTGCCTTTTGTTTTTGAACAAGAAACATCTTTATTAAACCATCACTTACTACATAGGTAGGCAATCATACATTTATATAAATGAAAATAAACCACACTGACACAATCCTAGCTGCAAGCATTTTACATCACAAACCATACTGACACACTACCAGGTACAAACAATATGCATAACTTATAGACTACCCAATCTTTCTAACTTAAACATTACATAGCTCATTTAAGTCCTGTTTTACTAGTAATATTACTGTTATCCAAATAGTAAGTGTGACAAACAGCCAGTCTATTGGAGTGGCTTGGACAGTATTACCAAATGTACCCTAAGAGCTTAAAGTATCTCTACACAAAACAGCCACAGTTGAAAGGTTTAAAATATTTAATAAATAATAAAAATAGAAGACAATACTTATTACTTCAACGCAATGACATTACATAGTTCAGAAATCACAGGAAAATGTTTTAAAACAATACTGTAGGATAGTCTGACATAAATATAGAAAACAGCTAGACTAATCTAGCTAAATTCCTATCTAACTCTATAACAGAAATACAATGTTCTAAATGCTAGGGCATTCTTCATCCCAAAGCGCATCTTTGTGAACTCATACAAGCCAAAAGGAGTCACAAAGGCTGACCTTTCTCTAGCATTGGGAGTCAAGGGCACCTGCCCATAACCCTTGGTAAGATCAATGGTGGTAAGATAGTTATCCCCACCCAACTGTTCTAGGGCTTCATCTGCCTAAGCATGGGGTAAGCATCTGACTACGAGTGACTATTTAATTTCCTGTAGTCTACACAGAACCTGGTGCTGCCATGCTTCTTTGGCATCAACACCACTGGGGAGGCCCAGGGACTGTTGGACTCTTGAATTACCCCTAATTCGAACATTTGCTGTATCACCTCCCTCAGAGTCTGTTTGACACTCTCAGGCACCCTATAAGGGGCCTACCTAATAGGCCTTTGGGGTCCTGGATCCACCTGGTACTGCACCAGGTGGGTGCACCCTGGTTTCCCAGTGAACATGTCCCCAAACTCCTGTGATACTGCTCAAACTTCTCAAACCTGGGTAGGAGATAGCTGCGGGGACATTGCTACCCCTTCCACTGAGGTGTCAGTCTGAGCCTCACTGAGGAGATCAGTCACCAGATCTCCCTCACTCTTCCTGCAATCTACTGCAAATACTCAGCACAAAGGCCTCCCTATCATGGTAAGGTTTCATCATGTTAACATGGTACAGTTTGTGCTCCTGCCTCCTGCTTAGCAGCTCTGAAATGTAGTTAACATCACTGACCTTCCTTACCACCTTGTAGGGTCCCTCCCAAGCTGCTTGCAGCTTGTTGTGTCTGACAGGAATGAGAACCATTACCGGCTGCCCTACAGCATACTCTCTAGCTCAAGCATTCTTGTCATACCAGACCTTTTTCTGCTGTTGGGCTTCTGCCAGGTTCTCCTGGAACAAGCCCATGAGTTGCCTGAGCCTTGTCCTGAGGATTAGGACATATGCCACAACAGAATCCTTGTGAGATTCACACTCATCTTCCCACTCATCACAAATTAAATCTAGAGGCCCCCTCACCCTATACCCATACAACAACTCAAAGGGTGAAAAACCTGTGGATTCCTGGAGAACCTCTCTATAAGCAAACAATAGATGGGGCAAATATTTGTCCCACTCCCTCTTAAACTGGTCTGCAAATGCCCGTAGCATGGACTTGATTGTAAAATTTAACCTCTCAACATGACCCATTGTCTGGGGATGGCCCCCGGGGTGGTCTTCAGGTGGTTCACCCCACAGTACTTCCACAGACAAGCCAGCAGGTCTGAAGTGAAATTGGCACCTCTGTCAGTCAGTATATCTTTTGGGAAACCTACCCTGCTGAAAATCTCTAACAACGCATTTGCCATGTTTTCTGCCTCAATGGAGGACAAAACCACTGCATCAGGGTATCTCGTAGCATAATCTACTACCACTAGGATATACTTTTCCCCTGTGAAACTTGAGGTACTCAGAGACCCCACCCTATCCATAGCTACCATCTGAAATGGCTCCTCAATCACAGGCAAAGGCATCAAGGGAGCTTTCACCTTGTCTTCTGCCTTGCCTACCTTTTGACTCTGCTCACAGGTCCTGCAGTACCCTGTTACATCTCTGGAAATTCCAGGCCAATAAAAGTTCTTCCTAATACGTCTCTTTGTATGTTTTATGCTCATATGACCTGCAAAGGGACTATCATGGCCTATGGCTAGAAGCACCAGATGGTAGGCTCTAGGCACTACCAACTGCTGTATTCTCTCACCTTCTGGCCCTCCCTCAGGGGACCACTCTCTATACAGTAACCCTTTGTCCCAGTATACAGATTCCCCCTTCCCTTGTGAATCAGGTGCCTCACTAGCTACCTGCCTCAGGACTTCTAATGTAGGGTCTGAGAGCTGAGCCTGTCTCAACTCTCTTTTTGTAACACTTCCCAGCTTCCCTTCCACAGGAAGTTTGGCATCCTCTAACAACGGTGCCTCACTGTCAGCCTGGGTACTACTACTCACCTCTACCTTTGCAGTCTCTCTGTCCAAGGGAACATCAGTACCCACAAGCAGCTGTGGCTCACCTTCAGTCTCACTGCGGCAGAGTAGCTCCCTCCCTGAAGTAATCACATCACCAGTCCTGGCTGCAAGTGTGCGGTCTGTCTGGGTCTGCCCCAGGTTACCAGACCCACATGCTTGTCTCCACATCTGACTGAGTGTAAATGCATGAGCACATGGTACTGCATTATCAAAAACATTCCCTATCAGGGCATCTGCTGGGATATATTCAAGCACACCTACTTGTTGGCTTCCTTTTCCACCCTCCCAGTCAAGGTGAACCCTAGCAAAAGGTATCTGGAATGGGGTCCTTTCTAAAGCTGTGACTGGAGCAGACTACCCAGGTAAGTAGTGCTCCTCTGTAACCACTGCTGGCTTCACAATGGTTATGTCAGAGGCTCTGTCTCACTTAACTATGGTCTTTTTGCTATTCATTAACATAGGATATAACCCCTTGTGGTAGTTTGGTACCCTTGTTGTCTCAAGACAACCTCCTGTTGGCATTTTGTCCATCCCACTTACTTGCTCCCTCACCTTTTGTTCTCCACCTTGCCTCCATGGACATCTACATGCCACATGGTTGCATTCAAAACATTTAACCCTAGGTCCTGGACGTGTACCTGGACTAGTGGCTTCCCCTGCTACTTGCAGATTCTGTTGGGGCAGTCTGGACTGCCCACCATGGATTCCTTTAGACCCATGAGCAGCACTGGGTGTCCCCTTCCTGTGCAGTGATACCCTGCTTGCTAAGTATAGGTCTCCCTTCTTCCCCAACTCATCTGAAGTAGCACATCTTCTATTAGCAAACCAGATCATCATGTCCTCAGGCAAAGAGCTTGTTCCCTCACCAAAAGGTCTGCCAGCCCTTCAAAAGTGGTGACTCAAAATCCACTCACCCACCTATGAAAATAAGTGCTTAGTTCAGAAACATATTCACACACATTTTTATCTGCCTTGCATCTATGCTCACACAATCTTCCCTATAAGCCACATGTGTTAGCTTAAAAAATTCTAGCAAACAATTCTTAACAGCAGTATAATCAAAAAATTCACAATCAGATCATTTAGACAGCACAGTTACAGCTTTACAGTGGAGTAAGGGGATCAGGAACCATACCCAGAGCCTTTGGTCAACATCATATTGTTTACATACCTTCTGAAACATATGAATGAAACTATCAAAATTATCCCACTGCGGAAGAAACTTACTGACCTTTTGTGCTTCTGGGGTCTAGTTACTCCCTTCCCCATTATATCTCCATGACTCTGGCAAAGAGTCAGCATCTCCTTTTCGTACTGCCTCTGCCTTTCCTTCTCCTCAGCTTCCAGGCAAAGCAGTTTCTCATTCTCCTCAGCCTGTAGATGTCTCAGTCTTTCTGCTGCTTCTGTTTCCAAACACATGGTCTCCAACTCAAGTCTCTTTAGATCCAGATGGATTTTTAAGTCCTCTGCAGAAAGGCTGTACTGTCCATTTTCTGAGTGTTGTACATTTCCACAGCCAGTCCAATCATCCTCCTGTTTGCTGTTCTCTGATGCAGCTGTGACCAAAGATGCAATCATCTCTGCTTTAGTCAGGTTTCCATGCACCAGTCCTTTAGCCTGGCACATCTCAGCCAACTGGCTCCTTGTCAGCTTACCATACTCTTCTGCTGACATGCTTGCCTGCTCTTCCTGACCAACTAAGCTAACAAAAGAAATAAAACAATTGTGATCTGAAGTCTGAATATTCACTGCATGGCTGATTTAGAGTGCAAAAACACCTTCAGTGATCACTGTACACAAGCTACAGGAATTCACTATCCATACCACTACAAGCCAATTAGTATGTGATGTGGATAACTCACCACTATCAAACAATTAATATTTGATGTGAATATCCCACCACTGCCACCAATTAATATGTGACGGCTAAACACTGGCCCAGTAATGAAGGAGCCTCAATCCTCACCACTAACACCAGTGAGGGGCGTGCACACTGGGGGGATAACAAGTACACACACAGTACAGTACAATTTCCCTCAAGAGCACACAGAGATCACAGTCAGTCTGGGGCCAGTTTCTCCCTTTCTCTCCAGATCCCCAACAAGAGTCCCCACTGGCACAGCTATAGGGTCCAGATCTCAGCCTAGTGGTCAAGCTAAAACCTCCAGCACCCTCTCTAGGGTGCTTCGTGTCCCTGCCGAAGTAGCTGACACACATACACCTTAAGATTTGATTTATATACAAACACACAGACACTCCTGGGGAAGGCTGGCACAGGTTCTCCAGCTGTGCCCCCTTTCTCTCCAGACTATAAGGTAGAAATCACTGCCACCAACCACTATTTATCAGCTACTAATAAGGCCCTTACCAAAGGGTGTCTAATTTTACTGAGTAATATTACTGTTATCCAAATAGTAAGTGTGCCGAACAGCAAAACTATTGGAGTGGCTTGTACAATATCACCAAATACATGCAATGTATTCTAAGAGCTTAAAGTATCTCTACACAAAACAGCCACAGTTGAAAGGTTTAAATATTTAATAAGTAATAATAACTATACTTATTACTTCAACACCATGACACTAGAGAGTTCAGAAATCACCAGAAAATGTTTTAAAACAATACTGTATGATAGTCTGACATAAATATAGAAAACAGCTACACTAATCTGGCTAAATTCCTAACTCTAAGAGAAATACTAAGTTCTAAATACTACTTACAGAGCAAAGCAAGTGCCTGGAGAGTTGTCATCAGATCTAGCTCAAGATACAAAATGTCCAATCCTTCTCTCTGAGAAAGTCTAAATTAATAACACCCACTACTGCTGAGTCATTTCACATTACATCATTTTTGACACTTCTGCTGAAGTTTCCCAGGCTCACAGAACTCAAAATTTAACATTTGTTTGTAATCTTGTACCTGCCAGGAAACCACAGCAATAGGTTCATAGGTTCATAGGTAGATACTAGGCTACCTGCCCTAGGGCATTTATAAGCCTAGCCAGAGTGTATTTGGCTTCCGCCTCCCTATTAGATTAGCCTACTGTGCCTCTGTAAAGTAGGTCACAGAAGGTACTCTTTTAAGATTAGTTTACTGTGCCTCTGTCTAGCAGGGACACTGGGGAGATCCCAGGGGTGAATTTGCGATTTCCCATCCACGCATCCAAATTTCGCTTGAAGAGGGTCAGCGAGAGGCTATGTCTAACATGAATTGGGATTCTATTCCAGAGTGAGGGGAGCCTCTGGGAAATGAATCTGTCCCTCCAGCATGTCCTATTTATTTTTGTGCTGAGGTTTAGGTCCCTGGAGCGTGTAGCTCTAAGGGACTTGGATTTTTTGAGGTGGAGCATGTCCATTAATTCTGGGTTTGACATGGCTTTGTACATCAGGCATAGATCGCCTCTGAGTAGGCAGTAAGCAACTGAGTAGAGCTGGAGTTTCTTTAGTCGAGCTGCATAGGACATCTGTTTGTAGCCCATGATCCTCTTGATGAGGTACTTTTGGGGTCTCTCCAGTTGCTGCAGGTGTCAGGTAAGGTACATCCCAAAAGGGGCATTGTATTCAATTATGGGCCTGATGAGTGACAAGTAGAGGGGCACAACGACCTCTCTTGATCTAGATGCGAACCCTTTTGTGATAAGGTGGGCTATATAGAAGGTCTTTCTAACCACTTTGGCAACGTGATTATCAAAGGAGAGATTACTATCTACATTGGTCCCCAAATTTCTAATAAAGGACACTTTACGTATAAAACCTAGTAATTAACTCTTGTCCTAAGACAATAGAAATAATTTCTTATTCCAGACACCCTGTCTCTGAGCTTGAGATCAAACAGTCACAAATGCTTCACTTATCAACTTTCTTCCAGCAGGGTGCACTGTGGTTACATTTTTGAAGCTCAAAACATACCACAATTTTCTTACATTTGTTACACAAGCCTGAGGATCATATTAATATTTACAATGACATAGAATTATTTACAAAATTCTATCTAGCTAGGCTGGCAGACTTCACATACCCCCTTCAAACTGGGTAATCCTAATCAGCCCTGTTCTACTGGAAGAATCAGCTTATCCCACTTGACTCTTGCTGCCTTCCCCTCCTAGATAAAATTCTTCAGCTCTTTATTAATTGCTACCCACAACTTCTCCTCTGGTTGATAAAAATATGCCTGACCTGTGTATAAGACTAAAGGGACTAAAAACATTTTAATTGCTTATAACTTACTATCCATATCCATATAACAAAGCTTCCATTTTCTCAGTTTTTGTATTATCTTTTGTTTAGTCTCTTCCCGCATATTTTTAGCTGCGACAATAGAATCATTTTAATCTATGCTCCGAAATACTTCACTTTATCATGTCTTCATAAATACGGGTATTCCTCAGCCAGTTTTTGTGTGGGTACATAATTTATCACTATTGCCTTCATTTTAGCTTCATTAATTTTGCATCCCAAAAAGATATGAAACTGTCTCAAAATGTTCCACAACAATTTAATGTCTTTTTCTAGTTTTGTCAGGTATAAAATAATATCATCTGCAAATAAAGCCAGCTTTTCATGACTTCTTCTTCTTTTTCTTTCAGCTGTTCCCATTAGGGCTGCCACAGTGGATCATCTGTTTCCATTTCCTCCTCTCCTCTACATCTTTGGCTGTCACACCAACCACCTGCATGCCCTCTCTCACCACATCCATAAACCTTAACTTAGGCCTTCCTCTTTTCTTCTTACCTGGCAGCTTCATCCTTAGCATCCTTTTCCCAATATACTGAGCATCCCTCCTCAGCACATGTCCAAATCTACGTAATCTCACCTCTCTGGCTTTGTCTCCAAATCGTCCAACCTGGACTGACCCTCTAATATACTTATTCCTAATCCTGTCCACCCTCATCACACCCAGTGCAAATCTTTAACCCTGTCACGTCCAGCTCTTACTCCTGCCTTTTTGTCAATGCCACTGTCTTCAACCCATATAACATAGCTGGTCTCACTACCCTCTTGTAGACCATCCCTTTCACTCTTACTGGTAGTCGTTTGTCACAAATTACTCCTGACACCCTTCTCCACTCACTCCATCCTGCCTGTACTCACTTCTTCACCTCTCCTACACACTTGCCATTACTCTGAACTGTTGATCCCAAGTATTAAAACTCATCCACCTTCATCAGCTCTACTCCCTGCATCCTCACCATTCCTCTGTCCTCCCTCTCATTCACACACATATATTCTGTTTTAGGCCTGCTGACATTCATTCCTCTCCTCTCTAGAGCATATATCCACCTCTCCAGTGTCTCCCCAACCTGCTCCCTACTCTCACTACTTCTCTTGACTACCAGACCAATTATATCCTTGAATTTCTGAGTCCCGTATTTTCTTTGCCAATGGTTCTAAATATAATGCAAATAATAAAGGGGAAAGAGGACACTGTTACCTGGTTCCTCTGCTCAAGCAGAAATTATCAGAGAGGACCCTACCCACTTTAATTTTTGCCTCAAATCCCTCATCTAGCCTTCTAACCAACCTTATATTTTTTTCAGAAAATGCAAATGCTTCCATTGCCCTGCTCAGAAAGTCCCAGTTTACTCTGTCAAATGCTTTCTCTGCATCAAGACCCACCAACAGCAATGGTATTTTCTTGCATTCTGCTTCCATCTAGGTCTTCAATGTTCTGTTAATGTTGTTAAATGTTTGCCTCCCCTCCACAAAACCACACTGATCCATATCTATCAGTTTTGGAATTACTTTTGCCATTTTTCTTGCCATTATAGACATGAGCACTTTACAATCATGGTTTACTATTGAAATGGGCCTGTATGAAGCTGGATGTGATAGAACTTTACCTTCTTTAGGTATTACAGATACCACTGCTTTCTTCCAGGATGGTGGTACTTCTCCTCCTCTTTAGATGCTGTTAAACAAAACCTTCCAGATCTCTGTCATTTTTTCCTACTAGCTTCCAAACTTCCACAGCAATACCATCTATTCCTGGGGACTTTCCTGGGAATTGGTTATACATCACAATTTTTCTCATCTCCTCCTATCTTAACTGTTAGTAATTGAGTCTCATCTACCTCTAACCTTGGCATATTTAATTCTTCCATAAATATTTCCATTTGTATATTTTCCCAATTTGCATATTTCTCTGCTTTATAGAGCCTCTTATAGAATTTCTGAAATATTTCTAATACCTTTATAGGATCTCTTATTACCGTTTAAAACCAAAAAACAAAATGGAAAAGGTACCAAAATACAAATACCAGTAACCAAAGTCCAAAATAGCACCCAGGAAGGAGAAACAACAGTCCACAACCAAATAATGAAAAACACTTCTTTAATATATAAAACATAAATGTTTAACCTAAATCACCACGTTTTCATCCTCAGTACAAAGACTTCATCAGATGCAATGTATCCCATACTACCTTTTTTATAATCCTATCACTTATCTAATTAAAACTATTTAAAACATCACCACCACAACACTTTGGAAGATGCAATGGACTTTATACAGAAAAATAAAGCCCTAGAAAAAATAGAAGAAATGGACTGGAATCTATCAACTTATTTGAAGAGAAATGCAACAAGAGATGGTTGGTTAATAAAAGACCAAAACAGTAAAAAAACTGAAGGACAAATGAAAATCAGTGTATTTCATGGTTATGAATTCTTATTAAATTACAGAAGTGTTTAAATACTTATGAACATGTGCTGAACATTATGTTTTACAAGGTAAATCATTTATTTATTTATTTCCCTACTTCAATTTGGTACTAGTTCACTTTTTAAGATGTTAGAGTTTGATTCTCTTAGCTATATATGAAATTAAAGCCACATATTTTCATTTAGAGTTTAAAAGGTTAAACTATTCATTTTATTAAAAGTTAATCATTATTATGAAGAAACGTATGTTAGGTGGCACACCTTCTGATATCTTGGAACAGTTGAGTAATGTACTAATATAATACAGGATGCAACAAATAATACTAAAGAGGCATGTTAAGTTACATTCTGGGTTCATAAAATGGTCCAGTAGTGTGCTAATAATAGTATACTTGACATGCAATAGCATCCAGGAAAGACATGCTATGTTATAAATAATAAAAAAAAAAGCTTTTTACATATATAAATGTTACTATTGGAATGATCTCAAATAATTAGAGTAACATTTGCACTTTTACAAGTTACACCTGGATCACACATAACTGTCATTCTTTTAATGCATATTTATTTTATATGCTATATCTCCTTTTAAAAATGGCAGTTTGTTTTACATTAAACATCCCATACAAATAGTGCTTGCTGAATCATTACACATTATTTCTTTGAGTACAATGGTATTTTAGTGGTTGGGATACTTTGAGATTTTTTTTTTTTTTTTTTTTGTGGTTTAGATGGATTTAAGGGATTGGTGCGTGGTGTGGAGGTGGCTCATATTCACTTCCAAGCATTTTTGTGTGAATTGTTACTGGACTGTTCATTTGCAAGCCCTTATCATGAGGAGCAACTTGATGCAGCTTAATTACAGTTATGAATACTTCTGTGATGCTGCGGTGGTTCTGAAAATTGTAAGAACTGTCCAGGTTACTTCTTCCTGTTTAAAACTAAATCATTTTAAATCATGTGCTAAGATATCAATGAACGCAATTTAGATAATAAGCAAAAGACAGTGAATTGCATTCTAAACCAGTGTCCATTATTAAATAGTCCTGAATACTTGCAGTATACCAAAAGGTTAGTTTATATACTAGCCTATAGAATGATACTTCTGACAAAAAAATTAGCGTTGTGTTTCTCTGTTAATGTCTCTTTTCAATAACAAAACTTAATATCTCAGAACAATTTATTACGGAAAGTTTGAATCTTAAAAGAGAATATTTTTCAGATGTTTGCTCAGATAGTATTAGACATAACAAATTTAAGGAACAAATAGGACTGATTCCTAACAGTAGTATTAGATTAAAGAGTACCAAATATATAAAGGTAAATATAAATGTTCTATTATATGATACTCTACACTGGGATTATAGCTAAAATATAAAACCTAGGAATATAGTAATAGTACAAGACATAGTATATACACAGAAATTAAAAAAGATCAGAATAAGTAGATATGCATACAGTTAAAGAATATAAATATGTCTCCAAGGGTGGGAGGTTGGCATAGTGGTTAAGGTGTTCACCTTATAGGCACAAAGTGCAGGGTTTCATTCTCACATGAGGTAACTGGTTGAGCTTAGAATGGTTCACAAGGACAGTTAGCCTGGTATTAATTTATGAACTTATAATCCTATGAACAACTTTACATGTAGTAAATAAAACAAAAAATATAAAATCATCTGACCTATAAATTAATAAATATGAAAATAACAACTGGCTTTCAGGGAGATAATGTGAGATACAGGGAAAGATGATTGTAGAGATATTCAGTTTGGTCAACTTATAATAAAGATTCTGAATACCTGTTTAACTTTTCCTATTCATAATAACTCACTGACAGGCTTTTTTAAGATGATGCATATTAAAAATATGAGACACATGAATATGAATCAGAAGTATGAGCTACATCTTGTTACTGTAATGGAGAGTTTGAGAGGTAGTTTATCTGTCTTTTTCAACAAACTAGGAATACATTATTCAATGGTAGAATGTTTTAGGATTATTTCATTAGGTAATTTTTTTATGTGTTTCAAAAGTTTTGTCCATAGCTGAAGATTTCATATCACTACATATAAAGTATATAATAAGTTCTGTACTTAAATGTGATTTCGTTACACCTGTGTTTTTTTCTTTTTCTCTCTCTTATATAAATGCCTGATTTTAAATGCATTTCTATTAATATTAATGGATTGAATAATCCAGTAAAGATGGGGACTCTGTTCAAATACTTGCAATTACATAGGTTCATAGGTGTGTACTAGGCTAATGGCCCTGGAGCCTTTACAAGCCTAGCCTATAGGGTTACCCTGCCATCTTACCACCCAACATTATTTCCCAGTGCCTCTGTTGGGTAGAGCCACTGGAGTGATCCCCGGGATGAATTTTCTATTTCTCATCCACTCATCAAGATTTCTCTTGAAGAGGGCCAGTGAGGTGCTCTGTTTGACATGTATGGGAAGTCTATTCCATAGTATGGGCAGTCTCTGGGTTATGACCCTGTCCCTTAAGCATGTTTTGTTGATTGTGGTAATAAGGTTGAGGTCTCTGGACAGTGTGGTGCAGAGGTATTGGGATTTCTTTAGATGTAGCATTCCTAACAGAGCTAGGTCAGACATGGCTTTGTAAGTCAAGCAGAGATTGCCTCTAAGTAGGCGATATGAGACAGAGAATAGTTGGGTTTTTTTGAGTCTGTCCATATAGGACAACTGTTTAAGGCCTAGGATCATCTTTGTGAGGTACTTCTGCAGCCTCTCCAGTTGTTGCAGGTGTCTAGTGAGGTACATGCCAAATGGGGCACTGTACTTGATGATTGGCCTAATGAGGGAAGAGTAGAGGGAGACAATGACCTCTTTCTTCCTGGATGCAAAACCCTTAGTAATGAGATGTGCCACATAGAAGGGCTTTCTGACCACAGTGGCAATGTTGCAATCAAAAGAGAAGTTGCTGTCAACCTGTGCTCCCAGATCTCTTATAACACCTTTTGTGTTCAGTGGACTACCATCAATTTGGTAATTCATGGGAACCGAGTTTTTCCCAAAGGGGATGATGACACATTTATTGGCATTGACCTTAAGGCCATGGTTCTGACACCAGTTGTTGGTCTCAGTGAGGCCTTTCTGCAGGATGTCAACATCACTTGGGGAGTTAATAATAGCTCCCAACTTGCAATCATCTGTGTACTTTGTCAGCCAGAGTCCCTTCGTGTTGGCCTGGACTTCAGAGAAGTAGATACCAAACAAGAGAGGACCTAGGACCAAACCCTGTGGGACTCCACTTGTGACTGGTCAGCAGTCTGATTTGGAGTCAGCTACTTTCACACTGTGGGTTCTACCTGTATTGCCAGTTTGCAACCCACCTACTGATATAGGGGTAGATGCCTAGCTTAATGAGTTTTTCTATGATTTCCGAGTGAGGAATGGTATCAAAGGCCTTGGCCAGATCAAGGCAGGCTGTATGAACCACCTTCTCCTCATCCACAGCTCTGGTGACTGACTCAAAGAAGTCGACCAGGTTGAGCAGGCATGATCTACCCTTCACAAAACCAAACTGTGTGTGATCCAGAGTATGGAGATTCCCTATATTCTTGTTTATTAGGTCCACGATGATGCGTTCCATAGCTTTGCATATCAGACTCATAAAGCTAATGGGGTGATAGTTCCCAAGGTCTGTAGTCGCTCCTTCTTTGTGGAGAGGGATGACTGTAGCCTTCATTATGTAAATGACAGAGACAAATAAGATATTTAACCTAGGTAAGAAATCTTTCCCCAAATTATTGGAATTTTTAATAAATATCAATAACAAAGCAATGGAAAATAAATCACATTTATCACAAATTTATAAAATTCTTAAGTTAGAAACAATTCATATTGGAATTATTACTCAAAAATTAATCATGAAGACTTCTCTGAAGAATGCAAAAAAATAATATTAAAATCTACAGATAAAATCATATCTTTATTACACTGGAAATGTTTCACTTGGAAATTCTTATACAGAGCTTTTGTCACTCCTAACAAAATTACAATTATGTATACATCAAATAGAATTAAAAGCTAGAGATGTGATTCTGAAATAATAGCTGATTGGACTTGTATGGTATATGAATGTGAAGTCATCTCCCCTTTTTGGAAAGAAATTAATAATGTCATTCAAGCTCTATGGTCAAATAGATGCAATATTTTTAAATCTTTAATTTTATTTAATGTTCTGATTCCTGAGATAATTCCAAAAACCCAAGTGCCTCTTCTTTGGTCCATTCTTGCTTCAGTCAGAAAAGTAATTTCTAAAAATTGTTTGCAGTAGTGAATTACATACTCTAAAGATGAGAACTTCTAATGTTACACATTCATATAAATCTTGGCTTAAACTTAAAGACTTTTTTGAAAAATATTAATTGTTGCTGATATGTATAACTTTGATGTACTAATCATCTGTGGACCTATGTAAATAGTTATCTGTTTGTTTGGTTTATAATTTATTTGTTTACGTATTGTTTTAAAACCAAATAAAAAAAAGAAATTACTATAGCCATAAAATAAGTCTATATTAAATAAAGTACTACTGGTTAGTTATAAAAACTTCTAGATTTAATGATGAATTTAGCTTGATCTTAAAAACCACACAGCAATAAGATATTCTTTCACTTTATCAGAAAACTGAACAGAACAAATTGTGAATGCACTATGTTATCAATAAACAATGAAATCGTTCACCAGGTTCAGAATGCAGTAAATGTATGTACAGAAGACTTTTTGTGCAAAGTTCACAACAAAAAATAAAACACATCAGTGTGCTATAGAAACATGAGGAGATATTTCTAATATAATGTGAGACATTTAGACTGTTACCACAAATAAAATTAAAAAAAACTCTGGTTTCATGGGACAAGATAGCATGTCTGGTGGTTTCCTATACAGAATGAAGGAAATTTAGCATAACCCTAGTAGTCATGTTAAATAAAATATTAGCATGTAGACATATCACTGATCAATGGCAAAAATGCTGCAGTAGTACAAGTTTACAAGGGGAAGAATTAAATCAGAACCAAAGAATGTTAGACCCATCAACCTGACTAGTATTATATGCAAAATCATAAAAAGAGTCACATCTGGTTATAATTATGTTAACAGAGATGACACTTAGGACCTTAGATATAGATCTGCATGAGTTTGTATAGGGAAGTTTCTGCAGTTTAAATTGTGTTTCACGCTTTAAAGTGGTAGCAGATCTTGGTGAAGGACTGAAAATGTATTAAAGTATTTTATACTATTTCACATAAAGACTACATAGCGGTTGGCGTTCTCGTACTTTGCTTGTTTTCAGTTGTTTAGTGAACGCCAGAATTTCTATTGTTGGTTCTGAGTATTTCTGCCATGGAGTCTGATCAGTTCCTCACCACCCAGCCACAATTCCGATACTTTGCGGAAGTTGCAAGCTGAATTGGTGGATTTGAGAACTGAAGTTTACAATTTATCGAAGCTGCTAAGCAATATTAGTACTAAGATTATTACTGGTTTTGACCGTGGCAGTCAACCCCACAGGAGTGGGAATGAATGCTTAAACATATCTGATAAATCTCCTTTAGCTGTGAATGACTGTACAACAAAGAATGGCAACGTTAGTTTTGGTTTACCTACTACTGCCTTCTCTTCACCTGGGATCCCTAACGGACAAGGGACTGGTCCAGATGGGACTCATGCTATTGATCTACCAGCTCTGTTTCCATTAAATAGTCAGCGGAACAGTAGCAGAATAGATGTTTCTGAGTTTACGTTTGACTTTTCATTTGGTGACATTGATGAGGAAGCAAAACGTAAAGGGTACAAAACCCAAGAGAGCTATTCCGAAAAAGACATATGCATCTAATGAAGGAAATATTACTGCAGCTAAAGGTACTGTAAATCTGCAGGACTTTCACACTTTTGCTGATGGTAGCAGTATGCGTGACAGTAACAAATATTTAAAGAAATGTTATGATACTGAATATGGGTTTGATCCTTGTAATACAGGGAATGAACTATCTGGAGGCTCAGTACCTAAGGGTACGTTAAAGGATATTACTTATGCATTGGGAAAGAAGTTAAATGTGATTAACAGTTTAAAATGAGATAACGCATACTTGTTGAAGTGTATTGATATGAAGATTATTCCTATGGGATTGAGGTTTTTCAAGCATCCTATGGGGTTTATTTAAATGATCAGATTAAAGCAGATTTTAACAGTTTTTTTGACCAATGCGACATACAATTTATGCGCATGTTAATTAAATACAATGATGAAAAGTTAGTCAGAAATATGCAGGATGTTGAAAAATTAAATCAACTTATTTTAAATTATTTATTATTTCCTCAGTGGAACAAATTGTATGCTAAGCAGTTCGATGTAGCCGATAGTAGTTTAAAGAAAGCACATAGTAGGAAAAACAAAAAACTACTACGGGACATCGAACAATACCACAAGGGGAGAGCCTACATTTGGGGTAGGAACAATCAGGTTATAGACAGCAACGTTGATTTCACTGATGACCCACATGCTGATGAAGTAAATGAATATAGTTACCAGATGGTAAAGAATTTAAATTTTCGGAATCAAGGGCCAAGGGGTCAACAGTGGGGACAGAGATGGGAGGGGAAAATGAAAAAAGCACAATTGTATCAAAAACAACATTATTAACGGGAAATTTAACACATCCCAACTATGAAGTTAGTTCAAATAACACTCATGACATTACGCAAGTGGGTGTTATTAATAGTTACAAAAATTTTAACATATATAACTATGCTGAACTGCCTCTTAGTATTTCCCACTTCCAAATATTCTCTAAGGGGATGAAATATATTCCAACTACCAATTTCAGATTGGTTGATTGCTTATGTGATATTAAGTTGTATATAAGGAAACTTAATTTGGCAGCAATGTTTCACAACAAAGGATATAACAGTGAGCGTCAATGTAAAGGTATCAATTCTTTGAAAAAGAAAAGTACTTTTGTAACTCCAATGCATCCTACCATATCAGTATACGATAAATTGGTTACAAAACAAACATATGAATTGCAAAATCAAGTTAGAGGGAGTAGAATTACATCAAATTTATCCAGGGAAGAAGCTACGGTACTACAAGATATGAGAAATTACAAATCTATTCGGGTTATGAAACCCGATAAAGGGGGAGGCATAGTGATATATGATAGCACAGCATATGCTTCTAAAATGTTTGACATTTTGCATGCATCGGATAACTATGAAGTAACATCTCTGAATGAAATAAACATTGCCTACAGAAGAATAGACATGCATTTAGAGGAATTTTTAATAGATAAGCAAATTACAGTTGATACATATAATTACTTAAAGAATGAACATCCAGTGGCTGCTATGCTGGCAGGAATTCCCAAAATTCATAAAAACATTGACAATCCTCCATTCCGACCAACTGTCTCTGGAAGTAGGTCTAAAACCTTCCATATGGGGGTAGCGGTGGACACCATGTTGAAACATATTTATAATAGGATCCCCCATTTAGTTAAAGACCATTGGCAGTTTTTGATGAATTATCCCACCAATTTGTGTAGGGAGGGAATGTTACTGGTTACCATCGATGTTATAGATTTGTTCTCCTGTATTCCAAAAGGCAATGGACTTGAAGCATTTGCTAACAGTATTAGAAAATATGTTCAACTCGACTGGGACAAAGTTTGTCTTATCATAGAAATGATGGGAATTGTCCTTGACCACAATTATACATATTATGAAGGTGAATTCTTCAGACAATCTAGAGGTGTGGCTATGGGAGCCGCATGTGCTCCCATATACGCAAATCTGGTTATGTTGGACTGGGAAGATACTAATATATTTCAAAGTGAATTTAACAAATATATTAAGTATTATTCACGCTTCCTGGATGATATATATATTGTATGGGATGGTAATCAGGATATGTTGAATACATTTCTGGAACATATCAATTCTAGTAGTGAATATTTGAAATTCACATCATCCCATAGTCCAACAGGTATAGCGTACTTGGATACTTATGTGTATAAGAATGATAACGTATTCAAATCTAAGATTCATAGAAAAAATACATTTTCCAACAGTTATCTGGAATATACAAGTAACAATCCCAGGAAATTGTTAATAAATATATATAAAGGACAATTAATAAGAGCTGTGAGAATGACTTCATCATACTCTAACATGTTAGATGAAGTCAGATATATTACTTTATTATTTTGTGATAGAGGCTATGATAAGACTATGATGTCTAGAGTTAAAAAAGCAGGTAATAGAGGGATGGGGTAAAAAATATATACCCTTGTTAGGGTATAATTCTAACCCCAATAAAACTGCAGATACTTCACAAGAGCTGAGTGGAAATGATATAAGACCGAAATATAGTAGAGTTTGTATACTTGAATATGGTCCATATACATCTAGGATTAAAAAACTTATATCTTCTAATTGGAATATAATTCTTGCAGATCATGATTTAGGTAACATATTAGGACCCAACCCATGTTTGTTAATAGAATGGGACCTAATTTCAAGCAAATTATGGAAAGGGGTCCTATTTACAAGAGTCCTGTTATTAAACACACAACTAAATGCGGTAATTGCAATACATGTTCAGTGATTTTTGAAGGAGATGAAATTATACTTAATATTAATAAGTCACGTATCAGATGTAAACATGGAAATTGTAGGACTAAGTTAATAATATATTTGGCTAAATGCTTGATGTGTTCTGGTTATTATATAGGGAAGACTGAAAGGAAATTTCATCAACGCATTTATGCCCATTTATATAGCATTAAAAAGAAGGATGAAAAAAATGCATTATACAGACATATCATGAAGAATGGTGATGAGCATACTTTTACTTTTGCAATAATTGATACTGTTAGAATAGACCTGAAGGGAGGGGATTATAAAGGACCGCTATCATATAAAGAAATTTGGTGGCAACTATTCACTGACGCTTCAACACCCCCTGGATTAAATGACTTTATATCCCTAAAGCCACTGGTAAATAAACGTTAAATACATTAAGTTATACATTATACATATATTTACATTTTTATTAGTGTAGACTATTTGCCAAATATTCATAAGATCAGTCAGAATAAGGAACATATATGTAAATATTGGTTTTATGTATACATTTTGTTGCACTAGGCATTTTATTGTATTGCGTGCATACTCTTCTAAATGTTAATTGATTTGGCACCAAAAAGTTTTTAAAATGTAACCGTTATAAAGTTTAATTAGTTCTGATGAAGCCTGCGATTCGGCGGGTGAAAGCACTTAACTTTTCATTACATTAAATTTGGATTTTATTAATTTGGTCTGCAGCATTTTGGTCTTCAGTAGTGCATTTGTTTTAGCACTAATATTGGCACCTGTACTTGTCTCAAGACTACATAGCGGTCGGCATTCTCGTACTTTGCTTGATTTCACATAAAGTAATACATGACACATTAAACACATTAAAAGTCAATTCATATGTAGCTCAGTGGGTAAAACACTGGTTAAGCAAAGAACACAAATCAGGGTATGGATTATATCTCCATCCTGGTAATGGTTACCATCAGTGTCCCATGGAGATCTGCACTGAAGCTCCTTCTATTTGGACTATTCTTCTGATGTATAAAAGTGGAAAATGGACTCTGGATAACCAAGTAGAATGATGATTCCACATTGGGTAACACAATTACTTCAAAAATGATTCTGACGTTCTTCAAGACTGCGTACAAAATGTACACCTGGTGTGGTACTTTAATGTTTGAATGTCCATAAATTAGCACTATGGCACTTGGCAAAAACTGCTTAAATTAGTTAACAAAATAAATTTTCATATTATAAAAAAATGACAATCATTAAGGATCTAGCACAATGGTAAACAGCAATTTAAAATTTGACCAATGTGCATCTATTAAACTTAGAAAAGCGCAATCTATAACCCATATAATTGTAGGGAACATGTCTAGTCACTCTAGGGAGATCACTATATCACTTTATAGTTCACTAGTCTGACCCATTGTTGAACAGAATGCTGTAATTGTACCACTTTATTCCCAATGATCTTTCCCACTACTAAATATAATTCTGTGTGTTGTGGTCTTCAAACAAGACACCTGAAACAATTTGAAAAGGTATAAATAATTCCTTATTAGAAAAATGATAGGGATGGAAAACAAACTATTCAGAAGAGCTTCAGAAATTGCTATTTTATTGTTTTTTTTTATAGCTTACTTTAATTCGGTCTGCCCTATAAATCAATCCCTGTGTGAAAACAGAAACTCAGAAAATAGAGCCAGTGATTTTGTCTTTTTGGATAGATTTCAGTAACTGGCTATTAAGTGTACTGCCTGGATGCCAGCAAAAAAGAAAGGTAGAGAAACTGAAAGAAAGCCAATCACAAAATGCGAGGGGAAAACATTGACTGGGAAGAATTCTGCAGATATTCAGTAAAAAGAAGTGCAAGTTACAGCTTTGGTGCAAGACAAGACTTCCAGTAACCTACTGGAAAAATAAGTCAAACATACTCAGAGCTGATTAAAATAAATGAAACATTGAAGGAGCATAGCAACTCAAATAAAAGGCTGGAAAAAATTGAAGAAGCTTTAAACATATATTCAGATGAAGTGAAAAACTACAAAAATCAAAGGTCGAAATAAGGAAAAGGCTAGCTAAATATGAGACTGTTTAAGAAGGAATCTTTCAAAAAATAATAGAAATAGAGGATACAGCATGTAGGGAAAACCTGAGATTTTCTGCTGTACCAAAGAAGTTGGAAGGAACAGACTGTATTAATTTTATGAAAGCACAAATACGCAACTGGACTGGTATTCCACAGCAGGAGTTATTAATTGAAAGGATGCATGTTCCAAAAGTAAAGTTGCAATCCTACCAGCAGAAAGAGTTGATTCTGTCAAAACTGTGGCAGAAGGACAAAACACTAAAAGTGGGAGACAGGAGAGTGTTTGTGGAAAATGGTTACTCACTGTACACCAGGCAGAAGAAGAGCAAATTTATTCCAGTAATCAGCTATTGTTGAGAAGCAGGTGTGAAATTCAAGCTGCTGTATCCAGCTATTTTCAAAATATTCTTTCCTAAAGGGTCAAAATTAAATTTTTGATACAGAACATGCTACGAAGGAAATGTAAACGTTTGTTCAACAAAAAGTAAGCTATAAAACAGAAGGAAATCCTGCTTCTTGTTCTTCTGGTAATAAAGCCCATAGAGAGACTGTAGCAGTGAAACCTTTTCCAATGTTTCAAAGGAAAATGTTTGAGACACAGAAAAAAGCACAAGAGGTGACTAGAAGAACTGGGAGTACACTGGAAATGAATCACAGACTGGATTTGGGAGATGGAGATCAACTAGAAGAAAAATAGCAACTCATAAATTGGCAAATAAATGTGGGATTACAAAGCATTAATTATATTTGTAAAACATGACAGAACAAGAAAACCTAGAAATACTGGAATTTTTTGACTTTGTTAAACTTGTAGGGGACTCCAAAGCATATTCCCTACTTCATGTCATTAACGTTTGGAAGAACATTTAGGAGAGGGGAAGAGGAAGGAAAGAGTTAACTATAAGTAAAACAAAATTTTGTTCTTAACAGTATATAATGAATAACATAATCTGCATGATATGAAGTAAAGCTTTCTCAGTTATTTTTGAGTATAATACGGATACTAAAATAAACAGGTGCCCCTGGTCCCGCCCCCTTCTTTTTTTTTCTTGTTCAGTTTTAAGAAATGTAGGCTCTACAGTGTAAAAAAAGAATAAAAGTCACATCAAAACAGAATGACACAAGAAAAGTTGATATGCTTTTTCTTTCTCTTGCATAGGGGAATGACTGGATTAAGACTCTTGGCTTGATCGGTTCTATATTAGAACATCGAAATTTCACTATTTCGAATGTTCTAACATTGACCCCTATTCAGCGAACGCTGACAACATCGAACATTCAGAACAGCAAATTTTTTCCTAGGGAAAAAAACTGTTGTTCCAAAACACATACACACAACACAAGCACACCAAACAAACAGCAATCCACACACATACACCCAAAATCTTGCAGCTAACCCTACACTAAACTGTACAAACACCACTAAATATCCACTTACCTTAACCCAAACCCTAACCCTAAGGTCCGTCACTATCGCAGACTCACCTCACCCCCGCCCTAACCCTAACTCACCTAACACTCCCTAACCCTCACATCCACACAATTGCACACATACCTCCCTCGTGCCCTAACCCTAACTCACCTAACCCATGCCGAATTGCACACTTACCTGAACCTGACCCGTAACTTTCCACCACAGTGCTGAAAATAGCGAAACGACAGAAACAGACAACCAAATTCTTTCCCTAGGAAAAAATTTGGTTATCTGTCATTTTGCTATTTTCAGCGTTCGTTGAATAGGGGTCGATGTTAGAACGTTTGAAATAATGAAATTTCGACGTTCTAATATAGACCCGGCTTGATCATGTAACAAGTTTTAAAGGAAAGCAAATAAATAAAAAAGAACACTGAATATAAAAAAAGGTTTTCCTATAGCAAATAAATAAATGCTTGTGGAGGCAACTGTGTATCTGGCTCTTGTGTCTCTATGGAGACAATCTAATAAGGGGCAATACAAACAAAATAATTATTTCTTTCAATGGGTATGAGATAATGTTTTCTGAAAGCATTCAAGTGTTTTTCCAATTTGTGAGAGAAATAAAGAAAAGACAAAAACAGCACTTAATAGAATCCCAGGCTGTACTTTCTTTATAGGTTAATCCAATCATGATGCAAGTGTGGCAGTCAGAAACTCCACGAAAAAAACAAGAACCAGGAACACGTACAAATCCAAAAAAAAAAACAGAACCAGAAAAGAATCTCCTCAGAATTCAAACATAGTTTATTTAGCGCTTTCATCAGACTGTATCAATTGACTTCTTTAGAATGATTAATACATCCAATAAGTCACACATAAATAGCATTTGGAGAACATCATCTGACCAAATCAACTAATAACAAAACACGTTCAATAAAACATGCAAATTAGTTAAAGATATTTCCTACAAAAGTATAAAACTTGTTTAAACTTTCACTCTTAAAAAATGAAAATTAAAACACAACTAGTATATCACAAAACATTACAAGCATGTAGTAGTTTTTTTAAATAAATATAAAACCGAATGCAAGTAGGCAAAAAATACTTAAGTTGCTAAACCAAGTATGAACGCAACTTTAAAAAAAACTGCTTAAGCTGAGACTGTCATTTCAACCAGGATATGCAAGGGCATTGAGTCTCACTTGCCAACATAGCTCCTTAAATTCAAGTAAATCTTCCCATGGTCCACCTCGAGGGTCTTGGGGTACCCTTTCAACCACCAAAAGCTTAAAGTCATGTGTAAGATATTTATGTTTAAATAAGACACTATTGGGGTTGTGGTTCTTCAGGTTCCTAACATGTTCGTATATTCTTTCTTTGAACCTCCTCTTGGTTTTTCCAATACAAAAACCCTTACATTTTGTGCATAGGGCAATATAAATAACCCCTTGTGAGTTACAAGAAAATCTCCCATGTGGTCTAATAATAGTGTGTTAATTTTGATCTTATCAGTATTTTAAATGAAATTACATTGTCCACAAAAAACAAATCTTTTGGTCCCCAAAACTCCAAGTTGGGGCAAACTTTTGACGTCTTGTTCCAGCAGGTTCTTAAGTTTGGCTGTCAGCCTGGGACAATTGTTCCTGTTATGAGGGTTAAAATTCAATATTTGAAGATGTACACAGTTTTGGATTTTAGTATTAAGTTAACAGTTTTCAGGGGTGTTCTAGGGTGTGGTTTTTTTTTTTGAGGGTTTTCACTAAACAAACATTTTGTAAGATGTGTTCAAATGGAAATGAGAAGAAACAACTGTATAAAATATCAACCTGCCAAGAATTAGTGTATGAATGTAACACAAAAGCTGGAACTAGACATTAAAAAAGCTGTTATACATAACAAGTGGGAATAATAACTTCTTAACATAATGACACTACCTTCTATACTATGTAACAACAGACACCAGAGGAATAAAACAGTGCCAGGAGTTATAAAAAAAGTTTATTCACTCATAAAATTAATAAGGTAAGCACTTTCACATCTGCTTCATCAGACCTCCAGTTTACTATTGGTGGTGCCATCCACAACAAGTTCAGCGCATAGCTGATTATTCCCTTTTAGATTTCAGACATAATTAAAGACTGCGTTGTGATTATCCTTACCTAGGGAGGCTATTTTTGCTTTGTAATTAGCTTTGGAGAACTTGAAAAGATCTCTAATTTGTTTGTTAGGCTACACAGGAATTTGTTTCCTCTGTTGAGCCAGTTCCTTCTTGCTTTTGTACATTAGTTTCTTTCTTTTATTGTACAGCCTGTTTATTCTAGGCGTCTACCACAGTGATTTGTTTTTCTGGGAAAACCTGGCTTTAATCCAGTCAGGTACAGCTGATTCTGTACAACTGTTTATGTGGTTATACAGGGTGTTAGTGTACACCTCTGGATAAGAGTCCATGTTATCTGTGGTTGAGGGGACTTTGAAACTTCTTACTCCATTGCTTAGTAGCAGGTAATCTGTCGTGGAAATATTTTTAAGTGTTTTTGAACTTGATGGGGCATCTGGCATTATAACTAAATCAAAAGAGACTGATTTATGGTCTATTGTCACCAGGGAGGACATCACATGGGGGCGGTGCAATGCTCAGCCATGTTAGTGAGCACTACCTCCAGGGTATTTGAGCCCCTCCACAGTGTGCTGACTAGCTGTTCCAGGGCATTTACATTGACAAAGTACAAGAACCTCTAAACCAGCATGTTTGTGGTTGTGTATGTTTCCCATTCGATGGAAGGATAATTAAAATCACCCATGACTAAGGTGTTGGGCTGTATTGTAAGTGACTGCAGTAAGTACAGGTATGCGGTGTGCTTTTCCTGATTCATGTTGGGGGACCTATAGCTAGCTATGCTGTGATAGGGAATTTTGCCTATGGTTAATAGGGTGTGGAGTAGCTCAAGAGAATCATACTGTTTGATGTTTGTTTATGGAAGAATTAAATATACAGTTAGAGGTAGAGGAGGCTCAATTACTAACATTTAAGATAAGAGAAGAAGACATAAACATGGTGATGTATAACCAATCTACAGGAAAGTCCCCAGGAAAATATGGCATTCCTGTGGAAGTTTGGAAGCTAAGCGGGAAAAAACTGATACAAATCTGGAAGGTTTAAGAGAAGGAGAAGCACCAACATCATGAAACAAAGTGGTGGTGTCTGTGATAGCTAAAGATGTTAAAGACCCATCAGATCTGGCTTCATATCAGCCCATTTCAGTCCTAAATCATGATTATAAAGTGTTTATGTCTGTAATGGCTAAAAGAATGGCAAAGGTAATGCCAAAACTGACAGATATGGATCACTGTGGTTTTGTCAAGAGGAGGCAAATATTTGACAACATCAACAGAACAATGATGATCTAGAGGGAAGCAAAATGTAAGAAAATACCACTGTTGTTGTTGGGTCTGGATGCAGAGAAAGCATTAAACACAGCAAGCTAGGATTTTATGAACAGGCAATGGAAACATTCGCATTCCCTGAAAAAATTATAAGGTTGATTAGGAGGATATATGAGGGATCGGAGGCGAAAATTAAAGTGGGTGGGTTCCCCTCTAATAATTTCTGTTTAAGCAGAGACACCAGACAGGGCTGTCCTCTTTCCCCTTTATTTTTTGCATTACATTTAGAAAAACTGGCAAACAAAATAAGGGACCCAGAAATTCAAGAATATAATTGGTATGATTAGGTTCATAGATTAGTACTAGGCTAACTGCCCCTGCGAGCCATTTTAAGCCTAGCCAATTATCCCCTGTGAGACGTAAATCCTGTACCTTGTGTTTGTAAGGCAACCACCTTGTGTTTGTAAGGCAACTACCTTAAACATTAGGCCACCCTCCCAACCCCAAGAAGACAGTCAAGAAAAGCTGGCTTTGTTTGCAGATGATATTATTTTGCACCTGATAAAACCACAAAGGGACATTTCAGTGTTGTGGAATATGTTGAGACAGTTTCAAGTCTTTTTGGGGTACAAAATTAATGAAGCTAAAATAAAGGCAATAGCTGTAAACTATGTACCCATACACAATCTGGTTTAGCAATATCCATTTTAGGGGAACATGATAAAATGAAGTGCTTAGGAATATGGATTAAAAAGGATTCTGCTGTGGCAGCTAAAGATATGTGTGAAGAGACTAAACAAAAGATAATACAAAAACTGAGAAATTGGAATCTCTGTTTTATGAATATGGATAGCAAGATACAAGCAGTTAAAATGTGTTTAGCCCCTTTAGTTTTATACACAAGTCAGGCATATGTTTACCAACCAGAGGAGAGGTTATGGCTAGCAATTTATGAAGAGCTGAAGGATTTTATCTGAGAAGGGAAGGCGGCAAAAGCCAAGTGGGATAAGCTGAATCTTCCAACTAAACAAAATGGTTTGAGATTACCCAATTTGAAGGGGTATTTCAGAGCTACACAGTTAAGGTTCCTATACATGGCATAAGAAGAAACCTATAATTCAAAGTGGAAAGGGATGATGATGAAATGGGAGGAAGCTCAAGAAACAAGGAGAGACTGTGATTTTGGATGCAGATCCTTAAGAAAAAGAAAGTAACCATGCAGAATATTATATTCATAAAGTAGCAGAAAGTATTCTAAGAACTAAGCCAACAGGGGTATGGAGAAAGGAGATTCTGCCGATACAGATTACTGCAATTAGGGATACAGACAATAGGCAAGAGGGGGCTGGAATTTGTTGGAGAAAACTGGTAAAAGAACCAAGGTATTGGGAGAAAATAATTAGTGAGGGAAAGGTAACAGAATGGGAAGAGGCAAAGTACTTATTTGTACTACAGGATAGAGTTTGTCTTTCCTATCAAGGACTGATATCAGAGTACAGGTAAACAGAAAGAAATAGGGAGATCCTATGTGAAAGACTAGCACTGGTAAAGTTTTTAGTAGAATCCAGAACAGAAGCTACTGTTAAAAAGGAATAATTAATAGAGCATACAAAATATTGCAAGACAGCTTTAAGAACAATTAGAAGAGGTTAAAAAGGATTGGGAAGAGAGACTGAATAAGCAATTCACAAAGAAACAATGGTGGATATATTTCTACGTCTCCAAATATACAACAAAGTATAGAAGATTTAGGATCTTTGCTTGGAAGTGTCTACATAGGTATTTTTATACCCCAAGTAGATTCCAAAGAATTTTTCCTCAAGTAGACAGCAAATGTTGGAGGTATGATGAGGAAGAAAGAGATAACTGGGAACATATTTTCTGGCAGTGTAATGAAAAGTCGGACTGTAAACATATCCTGTAGACTGCTCTGTCAGAGATACTGCGTGAGCAAATTGGTGTAACTAAGGAAATGATATTTTGAGTGATGATGCAGAATTGGAATTGTCTAGACATAGTAAGGCCTTGCTGAGTCTAATTATGGTGGCTGCCAAAAAAAGCAATTACTATAAAATGGAAATCAAAGTCTAAACAACTTTACTATACATAGTGAATATAGTAACAGAAATAAAACAACTGGAACTGGTATCTTTAGAAAATGGTAGGGGCAAATTACATAGGAAAAAATGGGAACTGTGGGAATAATACATGCAGAGGAGGAATGAGGTGTAAAAGAAGGCAGGATCTGAATGAGTTATGTAAATTTTGACTGACAGTGACTAGATAGATTATAAGTGATATTTGCAACTGCAATTATGTCAATATGGTTTGTGATGTATAATATTTGCAACTAAAATGATGTCAATATGGTTTGTTTTCATTTATGTAAATGTATAATTGCCTATGTCATACACAATAATTTAATAAAGATGTTTCTTGTTAAAAAAACACTCAGAAATGATAAAACACATTTTAGAACTTGCACTGTATTATAACATCAAATATTTTATTATAAAACTCTGAAAAAAGAAAAAAACTGGCAAACCTTCCTCATGTTAAACTTCTCCTACACTTTGCATTACTGACTCAACAACTGTGCACAGTTACACAGGGGTCTTTCTGTCAGTTCACAGCAGACACACTCAATTCACATGAACCATAAATTCTCAGTATGATGCAATACATGTGGAAATAACATCTGTCTAAATGGAACAGATTTTCTAGTAGGTAATACCGTTATTTATTTGATCCTTTCATGTGCTGGTCCCCAAATAACTTAACTACAACATTATCTTTGCCATTAACTATAAGACATGCAAACATTATCTTTATGAATGTAAGATGTCATTAATAATCATCAGTTAAGGTAAATCGGCTAGCCGTTTCAATTAATTTGCCTTATGATCTACATACTTCCTCAATTCCGAAAATAATATGCTTATAAACTTGATTTTTTACATCTCAGACAGTACAGTTGTGTAAGTAAATTTACCATTAACAGTAGATGTTCAAATGATCACTGCTGGAGTAGCCTTAGCTATGTACCATCAGTTTCCGGAGCATAAGGGCACTTTCCAAGTGCTCTAACTTTTACCAGCTCAAGCAGAGCTGACTAAAATCAATGATTTGGCTGTCAAGACTTCAAAGGGTTCTGCAGCAGTGATCAAATTATGAACATCACCTGTTTACTTAAGATCACTGAAAATATGACGCTGTCGCTGTCTCTGTAACCCTGCCAAGTTAAAAGTCCTGAAGATCATACTTTAGGAAACCCTCTTCCTAGTGACAGTCAATTCAAGTGGGAAAATGTCTCTGAATTGCAGTTATGCATTTGTAGAAAACTCCAGGAACCTTTTATAATGACAGTTTCAGTGAATATTAATCCTTTATTCATGCAAAAGATAATGTTTACTGTTTCAGTGAACTAATTCACCTAGCCACCATTTTTCGTTCCACTTTATCAAAATGAGCAGTAGCACTCGTTTCACAATTTGAAAATGTTACCTGAAGAAAAGCAATGACATAAAGAAAGACTATCTAGTTGGTTACTTCATGAAGGACAGACATAGCTTACCTTTAGCTAAGCATACTGACAGCTCATTCTACTACCTTTTGTTATGACTAAAAACTCTCTAGAGGGGAGCTTTACAACAGCAGCTGCCACATTTGTTGCATACTTTAAATATCTGGCTACTCAAGATATCTTAGAAGGAGCAACTTGACTAGTGTATAATATACATTTCCACAGCAGTGCAAATTGTTTGCATAGTCTAGGATCAGGACAAGTTTATGTGTAGCTGTTTTACTGGAGATCTCAACCAGACCTCCCAACCGTTCTGAATTACTCGGTTTTTACCGAGTTTTGGGGTCCAAATGAAGGGGTGCCACGATTCCCGAGTGGCACCCTTCATTTCCGATTATTTTTTGCTTTTTTAAAATTTTCGCGCTGGCGTCATCATGTGCGCAATGACGTCAGCTCCGTCAGGCTACCAGCCAGTCGGAATTGAGCGCTCAAGGAACATTAAACATCATCATTTCCAGCTGGCGGGAATGTGAACGGGAACTACTGGCAGCAACGACGGAGGATGACTACTCAGGGTAGGAGTGTGTGTTTGTGTGTGTGTGTGTGTGTGTGAAAATGCCCCCATATAATGGGCTTGGTGGCTAGAGGTATTCAGGCTCAAACCCTGTACCTTTGGTACAGGGTAAAAGGAGCCTACTATCCCTAGCCACCACCATTTCTGAGTGAGAGCTATGTAAACTTTTTCACCAAATCGGATACTATTCAAAGAATTTGACTCAGCCGTGGTTAAGCATGATCCATCCATTCAATAATAATGAGTCACATCCATCTCCTATATCGAGCACGTGAACAGTCACCACCATTTACAGAGTTTACCAAGCAAGCAGAAGCAAGTAGATTGCCCTGCCTTTTTATTTTGTGTAAATAATGCAGCTTCATTTTGTCATGATTTTATCAGTAAGTGGGACAAAATGTTTTGAAACTATGCCCCCTCCTCAAAAATGTCAGACATTTAAAAATCAATGGACTCTGACATTTCATTTTAGGCGCATTGAAGGTAGTGCCCTTTTAACTAAGTAGCTTATTTTACCTAAGCTGCTTATATCACACAACCATAAACACTATATGCTGCTAAAATGAAATGACTCTCATATGCTCTGTAAGACCTAACTAGATCACCTCCAAGTCAACTTTACAGATGAGTAAACAGGATCAGCACTTTAAACATTTACTCAAATCCTTCAACACTACACTAGTTCAATACATAATCTCTGATTATTATGTAGGAGTATTGCATCTGTTTTAATCTGCCATAACTTATTATTTGAATAAATGGGAGTTCGCAACAAAAGCTGAAGTTTTCTGTATTCCTGTATAGCTTGCTGTCACATGATCTGGAGATGTCAGCTTACTTCAGTCTGTAGTGAATCTAAATCTAGCAACATAAGAGGATGTTTAAAATTGCAAGACTCCTAGGACAAGTGTGGAATAATACTGACACAATGTTATAGTGAATGTGTGCTAACAGTTGAAAGTTATGCTTTGAGCTTTGTCCAGATTTTTTTTGTACTAAGAGTTGAGAGAGCTATGATGAGAAGTAAGAACATTTCTTTTGTGCTAAGAGTTTAGAGCTATGATAAGAAGTGAGCACACAATTTGTATTCCCCCATTATTGTTTTTGTGCTAACAGTTCAGAGATATGGTGAGTGAGAAGTGAGAACTGAATTTGTATTCCCCCATTATTGGCTTTGTTGTTTGTCCATGTTTTTTGTGTTGAGGTTAAGAGCTATGTTGAGAAGTAAGAAATGAATTCACTAAATGATGGATATTAAGTTTCAGTCTTCCTATTTTTCAGGCAGCTGCTGATTTGGCATAGTGGTATGTTGTTCTGACTGTAGTGCATAGAGTCCTGGGTTCAAAACCTGCCAGTGAAATGCATGATGGTAACACAACATTTTATTCTAGCGACTTTACAAAATTATACAAACAATGTTTAAAATGTGTCCCTGGTTTTTGACCTTTTGACCCCTCCCCCCCCAAAAAATGAAATTGAAAATGTGTGAGACGCTGTGCAAGATGCCTATGGCTTACACTACTGTCATTCTATTTATAGTGTGGGTGTGGAAGCAGACTTTTATGATAGAAAAGTTCTGAATTGGGCAGTTTTGTCATTATTGGTTCATGTGTTTTGTTTCATTGACTACAGTACAGATTACTGGTAAAATGTTCAAACAATAAATTTAAAATGCGCTCTAACATGTGTGCTGTATTATACAAGGAATATAATTTAATAAAGTCAGGAAGGTGTATAAAGAAAAGAGCACATGTATGTTTCTTGTTTTGTGTGCAAGGGGCCAATGATTTGAAAACAGCCCAAAGGTAATCTTTATCCACCACTGGCCAGATGCATTTTCTTTGGATGTGGTGTGGGTTTCAATGCTGTTTCAATGAATGTGAGTTTCAACGGCAAAGAAGTTTTAATGTCAAGCCTATTTTCATTGCGAGACAGTAACAGTATTGCTTTGTTTACCAGATGATGTATTTTAGTGTTTCTGCATTGTTGTGCTGTAAAATGTAAAAATAAAACCCAAATCATTGTAAAAGTAAAGCAGTATGCATACATTAGTGTTTATGGTAAATGGGGCGAAATAGCCAGGTAACGGGACATTGGAATGGCTGCAGGGGACTCTGGTGCCATGTTTTGGTTGTCTGTTCTTCAGTTTGCGTTCGAAAGTTGGTATCCCACAATTCCATTGGAGTGGGTGGGGTTATATAATTATGTATGCAAATTAGATGTTATCAGCGTACAGATTTGTACCTATTTTTCATGGGCCTTGTCAAGATTTTTGATGTTTCCAGGTTGAGAGGTATGATCTCAACCACTTTACTGGGTGATGCCTGAAAAATCAGCTTGCATACAATGCTTTACTGTTCAAATGACTCCCTGAAGTCAGAGAGTGCAGCTGCATGAAATGCTTACAGTAACAGTGGATTTACCTGGAAAAAGTTAAGTGAGCCATGAGGATTCCCAGCCATATCCCAAAATACCTTCATTACCAAATACGCTGTAACATGTTTCCCCTTCCAAATTTCCAGTCCTATACGTAGTTTAATTAGCTGTATGAATTACTAAAATGTTATTTGTATACTATAAATATAGCTTGTATTTACTGCTCAGAAGAACTCGTGTGAATGCTTACCTTTTGGAAATGATAATGGTATCATACCACCAACATCACTGGAGAGCGGCAAGAGTGGCCAGTACTCATTTGTGTTTGAGGAAATTTGAGTACCTCATAGTACTTAACATTTTCTGCACCTAAATTTTATGTCAGTAGGTCTAATTCAAACAACCATATAACAGAACATCCCCTTTTGAAAGTAGGAGATTGCCAAATTTGTCATATCTGTGTAGTTGTGCCACTAGCCCTGAAGCAGCTTCCTTTTCCCTCTCCATCCATCCATCTTACTACCCGTCTGCATTGTATATTCATGACAGCCTTCCAGTGTTGCAGTGATAACATATGAAAGACATGAGTGTGTTCCACTACACCATTGGTGCAGACATTGTTTTCATGTAGAGACATAAAACCAATCTTACAATCTGTTAGTCATGTCCTCTCTTCACATATTTGTAACATAAAACAGACAGGGGTAACCTACTGGTGGACGAAGACTGAACACTTGAGTTTTAACTGCCTATTGTTCAACCCACTCATGATAGGAGTTCCAACCCAGGAAATCACAATCAGCAAGTTGTGCAGGGGTAAAAAACACTGTTTTTCAGCAGCTTTTTTTTTTTTTTTTTTTTGGCAAATGCAGTTTGCGGATTCCAGTCCACGGTATATTCACGTTCATTCACTCATAGAGAAAACAACAAGCAGTTACCAACATAATGGGTGGGTAAGAAGGATGTAATAATAATGAAAGGATACAAGTGGAGGAGGCAAGTGAGCAAGTGAGTGTGAAGGCAGAACAGGTAGTAGCAGGCTGAGGCAAATCAAACTCTGATGAAAATACATGCTATTTCTGGAAGACAATTTTAGGGCCTTGGGTTACACTTTCAAAGGGAACTGTGGAATACAGACCAAAAGACAGGTTAAAAGGTTTATGGGAGACAAAGAGGCAGGCAGGGCAAAGGTGGGAGCAACTGGATATACTGCTTGCTCAGAGGTGCCAGAAGCTGTTGAAGGCTGGGGGGCATAGGGTGAGAGGGGCATTTAGTGATCTAAAAAGGGCAATTTTTTTAAAAATATTTACTCCCTCAGCATAGACTCACTTGGAGGGTATTTTAAGCTTAGCCAATTTCCTTTCTGGGGTGGCTGCCTTTCATTTTTCTCTTTCTGCTCTATTTTAATACAGCACGATCAAGGTGAATCATGAATGGGAATGGAGTTTATACGGTGTGGATTACAATTTGTATCAACCCTTATATGTGTTTTGTCACTGAATGTTTACTAAACTTAACAGTGTCATCCTTTGCTGTGCCATTCATTACTGTGTGACATAATATTCTATACACAAACTCTCTCTCTTTATTTCAAAATGTATTACCTGTTCCAAAAAGTTTAGGTTTGTTTCGATTAAAACATTGCTTCTGTCCCTGTCATCAGACTGACACAACTTTCTTGTATTTGTATTACAAAGCCCTCGTATTATGCAAATTTATTATTGCAATGCTACAATACTATAGCAGTCTTGTCAGACATATGCAAGAATTATTTTGGTAAAGAAAACAATCAAAATCTGTTATGAAAATAATAAAGAAAAATGCAATAAAATCAAAGAACCTTTCCATTAATTTTTATGCTATATTCACTTGTAATCCAAACAGGTCCACTCATTTGACAAAACTATTAATTTTACAATGTGATTGAAACTAGAAGACCTCAACATTCATTCTGTCCTTTTTCTCTTTAACATGTAATATAAAATAACAGTTCTTACAGAATATTACAACAGAACTGTCTTGGCGGACATGTAAGCTGGCACAGACACACACACACACACATTTTCTCTCTTTCACAGAAACTAATGATATTAAATTACACACAGACACATGCACACTTACCTTCTTTCTCAACTGAATGGCCACTCATGCACACACACATTTTCTTCTCGCTTGACAGAACTCCATCAATCCATCCATCCTCAACCCCTTTTCTCATTTTGAACATGGGATCGGGATGTCACTTCAGCAGTGACAATCATCTTGCGCCAAGGTTTACACCGCCAGGTGGCTAACCCTGCCGCAGTAGTTCATCCGTACCATTCACTCGCACACACACTAGCACCTATGGCCAATTTAAAGTGTCCAATCTACCTACTCCATGTCTGTTCCAGTTTTTTAATTTCATTCCTGCAGTTCCGAAAGAAATTGCTTCCACTTTTAAATTTACAGTGGTTTATGCTCCAACATGCTTCACATTTCTGCAAATTTATTTCATTTTAAATTACAATGGAACACACAAAGAAAAGAAGTTATAAAAAGGGGGAATAATAAACAGTGCTGTAAACAATACATCACAACAAAAACAAGCTTTCATGCAAATCTAAATAAACTCAACCAAAATAAATAGTCACAGGTCAGTTCTTTGGCAGATGAACACAAATACAACACAATGTAACAGTTTTACAAGTACTATACTTTAACAAGCAGTAATATTGAGGTGTAGGCTTGCACATCTGACAGAATTATTATGAGGTCCCCTTCAGATAAAAAAAAAGGGCAATAAATATAATCAAGACACTGGAAAACTACTGCTAAGCAAGTGTCTAAGTGGCCCATTCTGGTTTAGAAGTCAATACCCAAAAAAACAAGACTTACCAAATATTCATTATATGGTCTTTCAAGATACTCAAATATATTTAATAATGTCTGCTGTGTATACTCATAATTTTAGAAACACATGCTACATATTTTTGTAAAATAAATAAAAAGAAAAAAATGAGCTCTCATGCTATGCAGTACTAATAAATGGTGACAGCGCTGAACAGCAACGTAATCCTTTAGGCATTTCATGTCATAATTAAGGGATAAAATTACAAACAGAAGAATTTAAACAATGTACCACCCCACTTGAAAAGTACTACAGATGTTTCATACACAGAGATAATCTCTATTTTACTTGCTATAAAGTAAAGAAACAGCACAGCTTTGCAAAATTAAACACACCCACGTTTTTCAGTGCAGAAAACGTAGCCGCAACAGCCAGTCTGTTTTGACCCACAATGAAGACACAGGAACAACTGTAGAATTTTAAATACTCTAGACAAAATGAATAGGTTAATCAACACTTAGCATGAGTCATTACCGTGAAATCACAATACAAAACAATATGCCAAAAAATAAATAAATAAATAAAAATACCATACCGTTCCATTAAAAAAATATAACGGTTTATTAAGCTTTGATTCACTGCATGTTTGCTCCAAACTTGAAAGTCCAATCCAAACTAAACAAATTAAAAAAAAAACAAAGAAGTAATGGCTGGTAGGCTTTTGAACTTTCAAAGCCAGTCTTTATTATACCAAAACCATTAAAAACAAAGGACGTGCATAAGTGCATTTGTCCACAATTAAATATAAGTTTGGACTTCTTCAGATGCTAAAGTGTACTGTTTAACATTCAGTTTAAACACTTACAATAAAACCAAGCAAGTTTTCCTTAAAAATGATGTCACTTATACCTCCCCTCCTTTCATCCATTCTAAGACATGTGTTCATTCGTACTCACTAACAGTTTCATGCACTTTCAAATTTAAATACACCTACTACCCTAAAATTTATAAAAACATACATCCTCTTAAAAGCCAAAAATAATCATCCAATAAAAGTTAAAACAAACATTACATTACTTATGCTCAGAAATAATTTCAAACTTCAATTATTTTTTTCATAGGAAGCTAGTAAAATAAAAAATAAAAAATAATTTAAATAAAAGTTCTTTGGCATTCACAATGTAGAATGAAGTAGTATGTATCATGCAAAATGCATTAATTAAATTGGTTAAATAAACTTGCATAAAATTATTTTACCTTAATATCCAAACCCCCTAAATATGTTTTATCTAGTTAGTTCCTTTAATTTCAATAAACATTGGTTAGAACAATAATCATTTATACCAGGCCAGTTACAAGCATTCAATTTAATTTGCCACAAGAGTTCTCTCTTCTCTAAATACAAATTCCACGGGCCCCCTCTTACCCCTGTTGCTATTTTTTCCCAACACTAAGTATCTAAAAGTATGAAACGGGTATAGTTGTACGTTTAGCCAAGGCATTCATTATCTAGATATCTGATAACTACAAAACTCCACAAATCTTTACAAATTTGAATTTCCCCTTCCAAGTAGGGCTTAAGTTTATAATTCAAATGTTTAGCACATGAATACATCAAGGAGTTTCTCCCATACACCATGGGTCTTAACGGGGGATTATACAGATTATTATGAATCTTTAGTACACCAAAGATTATGGGCATCATGGAGGAAACCAAGTTAAAATAATTACACATCTCTACAGTAATTCTCTGTTCAATAAACATGTCCTGTAACTGGCCGTAAACCTTCCTATAAGCTCCAATTACTTGATTTTTCGAAACCAATAAGTTTTTGTTTGCAAGATATCCAACATACTATTCTTGTAGTCAGAGGATTACTGTAGAAATGTTTAATTATTGCATAATCTCCCATTAAGATCCATAGTGGATGGGAGAAACTCCTTGACATATTCATGTGCTAAATTTTTGGATTATAAACATAAGCCCTACTTGGAAGGGGAAATTCAAACTTGTAATGATTCGTGGAGTTTTCTAAACATCATTAGCAAACTACAGTTTAATCAAGGGGATATTTTGGTTACCACACATGTCAAAGATTTATATATAGTGATACCACACACATTGGGTATAGAATGGGTAACTGGATTTTTGGAGGAGAAAGGAATGCAACAACTACAAATTAATTTGATAGAGGAATTGTAGGAGATAGTGCCTTACAATAATTTTATTTATTTTGAGGATAACTATTACCTACAAAAGAATGGAGTAGCAATGGGGTCCCCTTGTGGGGCACTGTATGCCAACCTTGTTATGGCCCACTGGGGGCACAAATTTGTCTTCAACCACCAATATATGGAAAATATATGGATGTACATCTGTTATTTGGATGACATCTTTATTATTTGGAAAGCAAATGATGAAACACTTAAGGAATTCATGGAATATATTAATGGGACAACTAGCTTTTTGAAGTTTACATATGAAGAAGACCATGAGAAGACAGCTTATTTAGATGTTTCATTAGGGAAAGATGAAGCTAATGGAAGATATATTTCCAAAATCTTTAGGAAGAGTACATATTCAAATTCCTTCCTACATTTTCCCAGCTCCCATCCATACTATCAGAGGAAATCTGTACTAAAGGGACAACTAGTAAGGGCAGCAAGGATGGTTACTTTGGACCATCATTTGGCTGATGAGTGTGCACATCTGGTCAGTATGTTGAGAAGAGGGGATACCCATTGGCTCTTTTACATGAATTGGTTGCAGAGGTGTCTAACAAAAAGATGAATGGGTATTTTAAACCTATCCTTCGGGCTGATATGGTTATTCACGGGAATGAAGAGTTGAACATTTCCATCGATGTTGGAATTCAATATAATACTAGGGGGTAAAATGATTTCTCTATGAATTTTATTACCACCTTCAACACAGACTACAAGATCATCAGATGGGTTCTTAATAAGAACTGGTCAGTCCTGACAGATTCATCTGTGATAGAATAGGCCAAAAACCCCAAATTATTTTTCATAAAGGATGGATTTTTAAACTAATTCTCGAACACTCCGGTCCAATGATTCAAATGTGGATGTACGAATGACTAAATGTGGAACTTGCCCCTTTTGTAAGCTGATACATGTAGGGAATACTTTTAAAGCTAGGGATTTTGAATACAAGGTCCAATGCAGTTTTAATTGTAATATAAAAGGGGTCCTATATTTAGCATTACCCTCCCTCCTCGTTGGCATCTTGTCTTTATACCTGCTGGCCTTGCAGTTGCCCGCCCCTACTCTAAATTTGATCTTGGACACTCCTCCCAGTCTAGTGTCATTAGCTCATTCTACCTAATACAGAGATAACATCTGAGAAGGCCAACCCACTTAGTTTCTTTCCTTCTGTTCCTCCTTTCTTAAAAAAAAAATAAATTGCCTGAATCTCCTTGTGTTCTGACTGTGCTTCTCAAACATTTTGGAAATATAGAGTATATTTTACTGTTTAGGGCTACATACTCAAGTGTGTTAGCCTTTTCTGTGTTTATTTACTGTATTATTGCATGGTTTAGCCTGATTTAACCAAAACAACCCCACCAAAAACCATAAAAATACTATCTTGTTTGCTCATTTCCTGCCTTTCCTAGCTAGTATAGTCCAGATCCCAGGCTTTGCTGGTTTCAGGACTTTATTTTCTGTGTTCAGAGCTATCCAGACCTTGATGTGGTAGAGGGAAGTCCTATTGCTTACCAGTGGGAGTTGTGAGCATTGTACTGCCTATCTAACACTAGAGGAGTGGTTTCCAGCTCTGAAATTGTAAATTTATTAGCCATTTTGGGATGATTTCTATCCCTTTCAACTTTCTGGCTTAAAAACACGTGTGTTTGTGCGTTGTTCGCATCGTGTGGTTAAACTATTCCAGGTGCCAGAAAGTCTGCTCTTCAAATTTTCCCTTAGAACTAGCTGGTTTCTCAGTAGTAGCACTAAACTCTGAACCCCTGTGACTAGCACTTGCTCTAGAACCTGCTGGAAAGCACTAGGAAGCCTTAAACTGATACAAGCACTCAACTCTCCTTGTTAATAAGGAGAAATTAATCATAGGCACTAAACAGCCTATAATTGCAAAGTACCTTGCAAAGGTAAGAGAAAACAGCTCTTGTACTTTACAAAAAAACACCTAAACAGGCATGTCCAAGGGTCAGCTTCTGGTGATTTCTCCTGTCCACCTGGTGAATCTGGGCATACTGGGGCAATGCAGCAAATGCCTCATGTACACAGACAACCCTCTCCTCCTACCACCCAAAACTTCAACCAGCGAGAGATGCACTTACATAGCCAAACTGGAAGCAAAGCTCTCTCCAGCCAAGATTGTGCTAGACAGTCAAGAGGAGAAGGTTAACACCTGCACTACACCTCAAGCAACACATAACCCTTCAAAACCCACACCATCAACACCCAAACATAGCAACACTAAACCCATATATGTGGAGGCCCTTAACATTAACCTGCCCAAGCAACAAGGACATCCGAAGCTGAAACGCAAACAAACACCAGTCACAACCAAAGTGACACATAGCTCACAACACCAGTGTGCCACTCAACAACAGCCCCTAAGGCAAGACAACGTACCCAACACTTTAGTCATAGGTGACTCTATAGTCAGGCACACTGATGTCCCACTCACCAGGATGAACAAGGAGAAAATTACAGTCAGCTGCCTGTCGGGTGCCAGGATCCACCACATAATGCATGCACTCAAGTCACTCCATAACAAGTACAAATACGACTCTGTCATTGTCCATGTTGGAGTGAATGACTTGAGACGTACCTCCCTGGACTACATGAAAAGAGACATGGAAGAGCTCTTGGATCATGTGGACCAGGCAAGTATGACCCTAGCCCTGAGTAGCATCCTGCCTTCTCCCAAAATGATAACACAGTATAAGGACAAAATGATTGACTTCAACAATTGGCTAAGCTTCTGGTGTCATTCAAAAGGGATCCAGTATCTGTCTGCCTGGGACGACATGATCGACAAACCATGATGCTTTGCCAGAGATGGTCTGCACCTGTCGCCCCTGGGATTCAGGTTACTGGCTAAAGCTCTTGCCACCTGTCTAGTGCCTTTTTTAAGCAAGGTTCAAAGGACAAAACCACCACCGTAACAGATACAAGCATGCAAAATCTGAAGGTAATGCTACTCAATGCTAGAAGTCTAAACCCCAAAATGTACTCTCTCGAGGCACTCCTAAAAATGGAGAACATTGATATCTGTGGAGTAACTGAGACCTGGTTCAAGGCTCCAAAGAGCACCCCTGCAATACCAGGCTACAACTCTTACCACACTTTTTGGCCACCAAACCAAAACCAAAACACTAAAGGTAGAGGAGTGTCCATATTCACCAAGGATATTCACACCTCCAGGCTAGTTGCCCAACACAATGCATCTGAACTTCTCCAGGTGCAACTAACACTAGGTAAGACTGCAATCCAAACTGTAGCTTGCTACAGATCCCCCACCATGCCCCAAGAGTATCACTACACCTTTCTAAACATACTGAAAAATATTAAGATACAACCAAACACCCTAATATTGGGTGATTTCAACTACCCTGCCATTAACTGGGAAAATTACTCGGGCACCAACACCTTTTCCCAACAGTTTTTGGAATTCATAAATTCCAATGCCCTGGATCAACTAATCCATTGTCCCACCAGGGGCTCCAATATCCTAGACCTGGTCATTACCAACATGGGCGACAGATGCTCCACACCAGTGGTCACCCCTCATTGGTCAGGTCTGGCCATAAGCTAATCACCCTTGACATCCACATCCCATCCCCACCCCCCAGCAAGGAAACCTCCGTAAAAAACTTCTCCAAAGCCAACTTCATGCTACTCAAGTCAGAAGTGACAAACTTCATGACACCCATGGAGACGGGAGCTGAAAGTTGAAATTCTGAATCCTAAACTAAGGCACTGTACGAGCACATCCACTTGTGCATAAATCGTGTCATCCCAAACAGAACCAAGACGCTCTCCTCCAAAAAAAGGAAGCCAATCTGGTGGTCCCCTGCCATAAACAAACTATACAACAGAAGAAAGAAACTGTTGCAGAAAAGAAGAAAATCCCAGGATGCAAAAAACTCTCTTACCAGCCTCAGTAAGAAGCTGAGATCCCTCATAAAATCCTCCAAAGCTAGTTACGAAAATAAAATTGCCAAAGATTCCAAAGACAACCACAAGGCATTCTATAGTTATGTCAAGAATCTAAATGGCAATGCTCAGATCTGCTCTGAGCTACAGCAGAATGGCATTAAATATACTGATCCCAAGGATATTGCCAGTATCCTGCAGATCGATTTTGTGCCAACTTCACTCCCCTCTCACCCCTTAAAGGGCCCATCTCAATACCAAAAGATTGCCAAATTCTGGTAATCATGGCCACACAGGTAGAAACCACTCTCTCCAAAACTAAGAATACAGCATCCATGGGATCAGATGACATCCCAGGCTGTGTACTACATGAACTACAAAATGAACTGGCACCTCACCTAAGTGTCATGTTTAATCACAGCCTCACCTCACGGTTCGTGCCCACTGAGTGGCGCACAGCTACAGTTATCGCACTCCACAAGGGGGGATCCACCTTGGATCCCAGGAACTACCGTCCCATCAGTCTGATGAGCCTGAACTGCAAAGGCATGGAATGCATTATCATGGAACTTATAAATAAAGACACTGGAAACCTTAAACACTGGACCCCACCCAGTTTGGGTTTGTGAAAGGCTGATCTTGTCTCCTGAACCTGATTGACTTCCTTGAATCAGTCTCCAGAGATGTGGACGAGGGTAAGGTGGTCCACACAGCCTATCTGGACCTCACCAAGGCCTTCAACACCATCCCCCACTCTGGAATCACAGATAAACTTACTAAGCTGGGCATAAATCCCTACGTCACTCGATGGGTTGCCAACTGGCTTACTGACAGAACCCACACTGTAAAAGTAGCAGACTCCCAATCCAGCTCCAAACAAGTGACAAGTGGAGTACCTCAGGGTTCATTCCTGGGACCGCTCTTGTTTGGAATCTACTTCTCTGAAGTACAGGCCAACACTAACAGACTCTGGCTAACAAAGTTTGAAGATGACTGCAAACTGGGAGCCATTATTGAATCCCCAAATGATGTGGATATTCCACAAAAGGACCTTACAGAGACAGATGCTTGGTGCCAAAGCCATGGGCTAAAGCTTAATGCCAAGAAATGTCTAGTTATCCCCTTTGGGAAAAAACATGTACCCATGAATTACCACATAGGTGGCAGTACACTAAACACTGAAAGTGTGATGAGAGACTTAGGGACACAGGTGGACAGTGGTCTCACCTTCGATAACCACATCTCCACAACAGTCAGGAAATCCTTCTATGTGGCACACCTCATCACTAAGGGCTTTTCATCCAGAAAAAATGAGGTCATTGTCCCACTGTACTCATCCCTCATTAGACCCTTTATAGAGTACAATGCCCCATTTGGTATGTACCTCACAAGACATCGGCAACAGCTGGAAAGGCTGCAGAAATACCTCACTAAAAGAATCACAAGCCTAAAGCAGATGCCCTATGCTGGCCATCTAAAAAACCTCCAGCTATACTCTGTGGTATATCGTCTACTCGGAGGCGATCTCTGCTTAACATACAAGGCCATATCAAACCCTGAGCTGTTGGACATGCTACACTTAAAGAAATCCCAATTCCTCAGAGCCACACGCTCCAGGGATCTAAAACATGTCATCACAATGAACAAAACATGTTGGAGGGATAGGTTCCTGACCCAGAGACTCCCCATACTCTGGAATAGACTTCCCATGCATGTCAAGCAGAGCACCTCCTTGGCCCCCTTCAAAAGGAACCTTGACGATTGGATTGGAGATATGAAATTCACCTCGGGGATCACGTCAGTCGCCCTGCTAGACAGGGGACGAGGGAAATGAATATTGTGGGAAGAAATATCCAGGAAATTGTTATGGCTAGGCTTGTATAGGCCCTAGGGCCGATAGCATAGTACCAACCTATGAACCTATGAACCTATAATTCCCCTGTTTTTAAGTGGGCAAAACTGAACAGAGGCTCCGAGATAGAATTTACGAGCATGAATATAATATTAGGAAAGGTAATTTGATGAATGCCTTGGCCAAACATGTACAACTATGCCCAGATCATACTTTTAGATACTTAGTGTTGGAAAAAATAGCAACAGGGGTAAGAGGGGGCCCAAGGAATTTGTATTTAGAGAAGAGAACTCCTGTGGCAAATTAAATTGAATGCTTGTAACTGGCCTGGTATAAATGATTACTGTTCTATCCAATGTTTACTGAAAGTAAGGGCACTAACTAGATAAAACATATTTAAAGGGCTTGGATATTAAGGTAAAATAATTTTATGCAAGTTTATTTAACCAATTTAATTAATGCATTTTGCATGATGTACACTACTTCATTCTACATTGTGAATGTCAAAGAACTTTTATTTAAATTATTTTTATTTTACTGACTTCCTATGAAAAAATTAATTGAAGTCTGAAGTTATTTATGAGCATAAGTAATGTAATGTTTGCTTTAACTTTTATTGGATAATTATTTTTGGCTTTTAAGCAGATGTATGTTTTTATAAATTTTAGAGTAGTAGGTGCATTTATATTTGAAAGTGGATGAAACTATTAGTGAGTACAAATGAACACATGTCTTAGAATGGATGAGAGGAGGGGAGTTATAAGCAACGTCATTTTTAAGGAAAACTTGATTGGTTTTATTGTAAGTATTTAAACTGAATGTTAAACAGTATACTTTAGCATCTGAAGAAGTCCGAACTTAAATTTAATAGTGGATGAAAGCGCTTATGCAAGTCCTTTGTTTTTAATGGTTTTGGTATAATAAAGACTGGGTTTTGAAGGCTCCTCAACCTACCAGCCATTACTTTTCCAAACTGGATAGTGCTCAGGTAATTACAGACTATTGCCCTCCCCTCAAGTTGGAGATAGCATTTTGCTTTTATGCGTATGACCACCATGCTGCTTATGTCACACGCTCTACCATGACACTACAGCACAACATTAAAATGTCATCCTGAAGAACACAGGACAAAAACACTGCTGAAGAAATCATAACGGCATTCCACTTATGACCCAGCACTGACTGTGCAACATGTTTTTTTGCATGTTTATTAGCAGAATAACATCTCTTGATGGAACTGTCAGCTTAAATTCTGTGCATGAGTGCGGAATGTATTTACATCCACATTGGCATGTATGTATGCAAGGCACACAAGGTCCTCCTTAAAGAAGAAGGGTCTATATCATGTTGTCGAACTTTTAAAAGTTTGAACGTCATAGGGTCGACACCATATGATTGAAATTTTAAAAGTTTGAATGTTTCAGTGGAGATCTCCTTTCTGCACTGTAGTGCGATCTTGGAGTTGGTGGTCTGCACGGGGGCTTGCCCCCCTGCTTAAACCACTCAGGTAGGTTTTTTCTTTGGTTTATTTTTTTTATTACATTTTCAAACTTTTAAAAAGTTCGATCATATGGTGTCGACCATATGACATTAGATCTTTTAAAAGTTTGATTATGTAATAGACGCAAAGGAGAAGACACTTGCACTGCAGAGTGAAGAACTTTTTTTTCTAATTGTCAACCTGCAGCTGTAAAAGTGACAGGCCGCTCATACCCCCTCACTCTATGGTTCCGGCACTTATGTGCTTAATGCAAAAATCAGACTGACTTGATAGACTGCTGGTCTTCTTGTATCTGCGTCTTTCTTGCTCATATGCAAGTAAATTCACTAAGATGACAATACTTAAAATTAGTTTTCTTCACCACTGTCATCTGCATAGACAATTTCTAAGTTATTTGTTAATTAACACTGCACCTGAATGTTAAAAAGTGGGAGCAGTTCAAAGAAAAACACTACACTTCAATATATGATTTTTAAAAATAATTTTAACCTACTGGAGTTTATTAAAGAACAGTTTATTAGTACTTTGGCATCTGTATTCAGTGTGTATCATGATATTAGACTGTGATGTGACAACCCATCACTGGACCAGTAATCAAGGAGCCTAAATCCTCACCAATGGCTCCTGTGGGAGACGTTCACTAAGAAGATAACAGGTACACACACAGTATTTCCAGATGCAACTCTCTGCATCAAGTGCAATTTCCCTTAAGAGCACAGAGACAACAGTCTGTCCGGGGCTGGTTTCTCCCTCATCCTCCAGATCCCCAACAAGACTCCCCACTGGCACAGCTGTAGAGTTGAGATCTCAGCTGAGTGACCATGCCAAGACCTCCAGTACCCTCTTTGTCTAACCAGTGCTTTGCGCCCCTGCCCAAGTAGCTGACACACACATTCTTTGAGGTTTGATTTACACACATACACACACACACACACACACACACACACACACACACACACACACAGTTGGAAAAGGCTGGCACAGGTTTACTAGCTATACCCCCTTTTGCCCAGACTATAAGGTAGTTACCACTGCTACCAGTAACTCGCTAACAGTTACTCTAGAGCCCTTAACAAAGGGTGACCAATTTTACTGTGTAATATTAATATTAATATTAACAAAAATGGTAGTTTGACCAACAGCAAGGCTTTTAAGAGTGGCCCACTCAGTGCCACTAAATAAACATGCAAGTGCTCTCAGAACTTAAACACCTCTATACAGATCAGCCACAATGAAAGGATTAAATATATTTAATAATAAATAATGAAAGAACAAGACAGTACTAAATATATATTCACAGTAACATCAGAGTTCAAAACCACAGGAAATATTTAAATTAATGTTGCAATACATGCTCACACAAATAAAGAAAAACAAAATCTAAACTTTTGCTGTACATGCTAATACTAAGGCCCTCCCTTCCTTCTCTCTCTTTCTCCTTTCATGTGACTATCAATTACACTTTCACCCCACTTCTCTCCTCTCATTTCTTATATAATTACCTCTATCCATGTCTCAGCCTTGTTTACCCTTTGACAGCTGCTAAATGGTAAAATATACTTTATAGTGTAATTAAAATTTCTAATTCCTGATCCAGCCTGTCTCCAAGCTTGACTGTGTCACTGCATGCACTCAAGGTACTGCATTATCAAAATCATTCCCTATCAGAATATCTGCAGGAACATCCTCAAACTTGCATATTTGCTTGCTTCCTTTTCCACCCTCCCAGTCAAGGTGAACTCTAGTCAAAGGTATTTGGAATGGGGTACCTCCTAAAGCTCTGACTGGAGTAGACTGCTCAAACATGTAGTGCTCCTCTTTAACCATTGCAGGCCTCACAATTATTAGGTCAGAGACTGCGTCTCTCTTAGCAGTGGCCTGTTTCACATCTACTAAGATAGGATATAACCTCTTGTGGTAGTTTGGTACCCTTGTTTTCTCCACAGAACTTACCACTGGCATTCTGTCATTCCCACTTGCTGGCTCCCTCACATTTTGTTCCCCACCTTGCCTCCATGGACATCTATATGCTACATGGTCTCACTGGTTACATTTAAAACAGTTAACCCTTGATCCTGGCCATGGACCTGAAATAGTGGCTTCCCCTGTTACTGGTGGACTCTGTTGTGGAGGTTTAGTTTGCCCACCATGGGTTCCCTTAGACACATGTGCAGCACTGGGTATCCCTTTCCTGTGCAGTGATGCCCTGCTTGCTAGGTATAGGTCTCCTTTTTTCCCCAACTCATCTGTGGTATTGCATTCCCTATCTGCCAACGAGATTCTCATGTCCTCAGACAAATGGCTTTTCCCTCACCAAAAGGTCTGTTAGCCCTTCAAAAGTGGTGACCTGACACCCACTCACCCATCTATGAAAATAAGTTCTTAACTCAGCAACATAATCACACACACACTTTCATCTGCCTTGCGTCTGTGCTCATGAAACTTTTTTCTATAAGCTTCAGGTGTTAACTTAAATCATTCCAATAAACAATGTTTAAGTGTGTTATAATTTAAGCAATCAGTATCAGACAATTTAGAAACAGCAGTTAAAGCTTTACCATGGAGTAAGATGGTCAGGAACCATAACTAGAGCCCTTGGTCAACATTATACTGTTTACATACTCTTTCAAACATATGAATAAAACTATAAAAATTATCACCCTCTGTAAACTGTGGATGAAATTTACTGACCTTTATTGCTTCTGGGGTTCATCCCCCTCCCCATTGCCTCCATGACCCTGGTGAAGAGTCAGCATCTCCTTTTCATGTTACCTCTGCCTCTCATTTTCTTCATCTTCCAAATGTCTCAGTCTCTCATTTTCTTTAGCCTCTAAATGCCACAGTCTCACTGCTGATTCTATTTCCAAATGTTTGGCCTCCAGTCCAAGTCTCTTTATCTCCAGACAGATTTTTAAGTCCTCCGAGGCAAAGTTGAACTGTCCATTTTCTGAGAGTTGGACATCCCCAAGGCCAGTCTGGCTGTCTTCCTGGTTGATGATCTGTGATGCAGCTGTGGCTAAGGCTGCAATAATTTCTACATTAGTCAGGTTGGCATGCACCAGTCATTTGGATTGGCACATCTTAGCCAAATGGTTCCTTGTCAGCTTGCCATAATCCTGTTTTGACATCCTTGCCTGCTCTACCTGACTAACTAAGTTAACAAAAATAAATAAAACTATTGTGATATGAAACTCTGCATGTCTACTATGTGGTTGATTGAGAGTGCAAACATCTTCCTTAGTGACCATTGTTTACAGGCTACAGGAGTTCTATATCCACATCACTGAATCCCAGTATGTGATGTGGTGATCCCATCACTGTTCACCAGTAAATATGTGATGTGGATATATCACTGCCAATTAATATCTGATGACCCACCACTGGACCAGTAATTAAGGAGCCTCAATCCTCACCACTGGCTCATGTGGAGAGATGTTCACTGAGAGGATAACAGGTACACACCCACAGTATTTCCAGATGCAGCTCTCTGCATCAAGTGCAATTTCCCTTAAGAGCACACATAGACCACAGTCAGTCTGAGGCTGGTTTCTCCCTCTTCTTCCAGATCCCCAATAAGACTCCCCACTGGAACAGCTACAGAGTTCAGATCTCAGCTGAGTGAACAAGCCAAGACCTCCAGTACCCTCTCTGTCCAACCGGTGCTTTGTGTCCCTGACCAAGTAGCTGACATACACACTCTTTGAGGTTTACACACACACACACACACACACACACACACACACACACACACACACACACACACACACACACACACCTGGTAAAGGCTGGTACAAGTTTACTAGCTATGCCCCTTTCTGCCCAGAGTATAAGGTGGTTACCACTGACACCAGTCACTCCTTATCAGCTACTTTAGTGTCCTTGACGAATTTTACTGTGCAATATTAATATTAATATAAATGGTAGTTTGACCAAGAGAAAGGCTGTTAGGAGTGGCCTATACAGTGTCACCAGATAAACATGCAAGTACTCTCAAAACTTAAATACCACTACACAGATCATCTACAATGAAAGGTTTAAATATATTTAATAATAAATAATGAAAGAACAAAAAAATGCTAAATATATATTCACAGTGACATCAGAGGTCAAAACCACAAGAAATATTTAAAATAACATTACAGTACAGGCTGACACAAATAAAGAAAAACAAAATCTAAACTTAGCTTTGCTATACAAGCTAATACTAAGACCCTCCCTTTCTACTCTTCCTTTCTTCTTTCATGTGACTATCAATTACACTTTCACCCAACTTCTCTCCTCTCATTTCTTATATAATTACATCTATCCATGTCTCATCCTTGTTTACCCTTTGACAGCTGCTAAAATGTAAAAGATACTTTATAGTGAAACTAAGATTTCTAATTCCTGATCCTATTATATACATTTTGTTATATGATAAATATTGTTATTCATCATTTATACTTGACTGTGTGAACTAAACCGTAAACTATTGTTGTTTATGTAAATGTTATTTGTGGAGTTTGCTGAAAAAGGACCCATTGCAGTCGGACTTTCCCGGTAACCAAACGTAAAATAAATATTCCTGACTGTATCTAAGAGAGTTACTACACCCTAATCACTTACCATTAGAGCAAGGCAGATGTGGTGAATGGTTCTTGTTGTTGTTGTCAGGTCCAAAACAGAATGCGGAATGCTCTTTCTCACTAAGAGCCTTCTCAAATTAATATCTAAAATATTACTGCTGGGATAGCTTGCAGAATGACAAAATATTTGGTCATCTGACTTCTAGTTCCCAGGACAAACCCCCCATTGCTAGAAGATGGCAGCATTTAACATCTACCTGTAAAAATATACAGACAAGGGCTTTTGCTCAGATCTTTGACAGATACTGGAAGCCATAAAACAATTGTATTCCTTCATGCTTCCAGACTAGCAATCGGTTCACTCCACAGACAATACAGAAAGCTTCCTACTACCGACTTTGTGTCTTTAGCTGCACTGAAAACTTGAGAGATAGCCTCTCTATGGTGTAGCCTTTATGGAGTAGCCTATAAAGTGATTTTGTTTCAAATATTTTTCTAAAGTTTACTAGACTAAGGTTAACCCTCTGTATTCCATTTCCACTGTTAAAATATATACATTTAAACGGTTGCAATAGTGCATGTACATGTCTGTGGATACATTTTAAATACAGCTCTTTACAAATACATTTTCAACACAAACATCTGTACAGAGCAATTTGATATACACATGACATACAGTTCTAATACATTTGTAACCCAAGCATCTTGTATAAATTAGTTTGATATTCACAAGTGAAGGTAGTATAAGTAGCAGTAGGCTGAGGAAAATCAAACTCTGATGAAAGAACATGCTATTTTTGGACAAAATTGTAGGGCCTTGGGATACATTGTCAAAGAGAACTGTGGAATACAGGCCAAAAGACAGGTTAAAAGGCTTCTGGGAGACAAACAGGCAGGCAGGACAAAGGTGGGAGCAACTGGATACACTGCCTGCTTCAAAAATCAGACTGACTTGATAGACTGTTGTTCTTCATGTCTCTACATCTTTCTTGCTCATATGCAAGTAAATTTACTAAGATGATAACACTTAAAATTAGTTTTCATATCACTGTCATCTGGATAGACAACTTCCAAGTTATTTGTTAATTAACACTGCACCTGAATGTTAAAAAGTGGGAGAAGTTCAAAGAGAAACACTACACTTCAACATATGATTTTTAAAAATAATTTTAACCTATTGGAGTTTATTAATGAACAGTACTATGACATCTGTATTCAGTGTGTATCACTACTTTAGATTGTGAAATCACAGAAATAAGCTGTTTATCTCGGGGTTGGTAAAATACTTTGCTCAGCAGTTTAATAATTACTGTACTATCTGCACTTTTTATAAAATAGCAGACAACAGAGATGAAGAAAGCAGACCTCAATGTGATGTAAAGCTACAATTCTTATCAAAGCAACTGAATTATTTATGAGCACCCTTTTCCAAGGACGTCCGAAGGCATACACACTGTACTGATTTCAGTATAACTTCTTTGGAAGATGGAGTTAGCACTAGGACCCTGAGTGTGTGAGAGTGTATGCGTGTATGAGAGTGAGAGAGAGAGAAAGATTGACCGTGTTATTATTTTACACTCACTAAGCAGTTGTTTATCGAGTGTAAAAAATAAAAAAGAAACAAGTGGGCATGTGTGTATGTCTATGTTTCTGTTTGTGTGTGTGAGTGAATGCATGTATGAAAGCAAAAGAGACTGCGTGTGTGAGAGATCAAGAGACAGAGTGAGAGTGAGCAAGTGATCCCCTGGCACCAGTTAAGACGTTTGTGCATACCTCTCAACCTCTAACAGCAAGAAATCTGGACTAAGCTATAAATAGGGACATGTTTTAAATATTGCTCTTATAAACTTAGTAAGTAGATAGAATAACAGGTTTTGCATTAGCATGAATTTTCTGCACTGTATTAAGTCTGAAACTCAAATGACTGTCAATTTTTTCTGACTACAAATCTGAATGATTTGTCAGAAAACCATAATTTTATGAGAAACAGATCAAAAATATGAGGTAAAAATCTGTACAGTTAAGAAGTATGGGTTTGTGTACCTCTCCTCTTAGCTCAGGGTATCTAGATAAGCCTAAAATTGACAGGAGGCAAAGGTTCAAAATAGGAGCATATTTTAAATGATTTGTGTTTTGAAGTGTGTGTGTGTGTGTGTGTGTGTGTGTGTGTGTGTGTGTGTGTGTGTGTGTGTGTGTGTGTGTGTGTGTGAAAGAGAGAGATCAACCACTGGCAGCAGCAGTGAAGAGGTTTGCATACTTCTGGACCTTTCAGCTGCAGAAAATCTGGATAAAACCTAAAAATAAAGGGGGGACAAATGTTCAAAAATAGGAACAGATTTTAATTATTGCTCATATAAAATTACAAACCTGCTTAAATAAAAGGATTTGTGTTAGCATGAATTTTCTGAAGGAAATAAAAGTCTGAAACTCAAATGTATGTCATTATTTAGTAGCTTCAATCTCCAGTGACTGGCAACAAACCAAACATTTTAGGAGTAATGGGCCAAAAATAAATACCTGAATATTTTTTTAAGTGTTATATTTTGGATGTAAAATTCTTCCTCCAGCACCATTTACATATACTACAGCAAGTTAGGCAGAGGAACTACTTTACATCAAAAATATATAAAAAAAATAATATAGCAATAAAAAAATAAATAAGTAAAACACAACAATTTCATAGACAGCCCAATCTCTAAGCACAATAATGCCCTCTAGCTCCAGAGTGTGTGTTATTGTGTAAATAACACCCTTCCAGGGATGTAGAGGCATTATAAAATTATAAAGTTGTTTAAATAACAGGATTTGTGTTAGCACAGATTTTCTGAAATTAAGTCTGAAACTCAAATGTATGCCATCATTTAGCGACTTCAATCCCCAATGACTGGCAACAAACCAAACCCTTTAGGAGTAAGGGACCAAAAATTCATGAAGTGTTACTAGGCTAATGACCCAGGGGAGTTTCTAAGTCTAGTCAAGTTTTCTCGAAAGAATAACAATGTCCTGCATCCAAAGAGGACATTGAGGACTAGGCATTTATTGGCTACCTGTGTCCATAAGGGACATGGGTGCATAGTATAAATTTCCTGTTCCCCATTCCTTGGTCTATGTTGCACTTAACCTGGACAATAGACAAACTCAGCTTCACATGGATGAGAGCCTGTTCCATAGGATGGGCAGTCTCTGGGGCACATGTCTGTCTTCAGCATGTTCTGTTTAAGTCACAAAAGTCCTGACTATGAGTGAGGAAGAGGGACATTGCTAAGTATCTACCCAGTGGAGGATATAGAGCTTACTGAAAAGATTCCAAGTTGAGGTGGGCAGGAGGATAACAGTGGGCAAGGCCACCTTCTGGACCCAGGGCAGGGCACACACTCAGGCTACGTACCATTGCCTGCCCAGCCTAACACTGATGTTAGCATTTAAGAAAAGGGCTTACGACGAAGGGGAAAAAAATGACCAACTAGGATGATGGTGTGACATCCAGTTAATATCCCACCAGACTGTCACCAATATGTTGTGTCCCCCACTTAAAACTCATGTCAGTAATTAAGGCACCTCAATCCTCACTACTGACTCCAGTGTAGAAGCGTCACAGAAAACACCAGAGCACAGAGCACACAAGAGTAAAATTCCACAATTCCCCTTAAGAGCACAACAGGAACATACTCTATTACCTGGGACTGGACTATATACCTCTGTCCACCCCAAATGTAATCCTCTGTTATATACTTCAGAGTAATATGTTCCAGTTTAAGACCTCTGACTCACTCACATTCAAAATAAATTCAAATCTCAGACACTCAAACTCTTATGGGAAGCCTGACACAGATTTTCAGCTGTGCCCCCCATAAACACTGCCACCAGAGTCAGACAGGTCTACATGCCCTTCAAAGGGTAATCAATTATTAAATATTAAATATCAAAATAAATGATAGTTATGACCAGAAGCAGCCAGGTATTTGAGGTGACCTGGGGAATATCAAACAGGTATAAACACTTTCTAATCTCTAAAGAATACACTGATTATCCAGCCACAATGTAAAGCAATGAAAAACATTTAATAATAAGTAAAATGATTATTAAAAAAATGTAAATCAATAACTTTCAACAAACACTAGAATTCAATCATCAGAAATATAAAATGAAACTGTAGGATAGACGTCCATCACTTTAGAAAAACTCTTATCTAAATACCTAACCTTTCCTAATCTAACCAGAGAATACTGTCCCTGATCTCATCTAAAACATAACAGCAAGGCAAAGGCAGGCTTACAGCTTTTGGTGAGTCCTTTTTTGGGTATCCAATGCACAGCACCGTAACTGACTGCATCTCTTAACTAACTGCCCTTCAACCGACAGTCTCTTTTATAGTCCAGGTTAACAGTCTTGACTGTCTTATTTTAAAAGTAGCAATCAGCTATTTGAAAAAGTTATTTTTCCTGTCAATCATCTGTTCAAATAATCACATAGCAACCAGGAATATTCTAATGGCATCACCTATTGATCAGCTGATTCTTTACATACAGTTTGTACTTTAGAATCTCCCTCACAAACATGTGCAATTAGAAATGTATCAAAACACTGACAGATTCTTTAAACATTTTGTATAAACAGGAAAATACTCAACATTTTAAAAACGTACTTGCATTTTCACAATTAGACATGCTGGCATACAATACAAGTTAATCTGAGAATATACACAAATCTTCTGGCAGACATGCTAATACAGATGACAGTGTTTTCATTTTCTTCACAATGGCACTACTCCCAGATCCTACCTCACTTCTCGGCTGAGTGTAAAATTCAGGACCCTCCTCTTTCTGTAAGCTGAGACCCTGGATATGAAGGAATAAATGAATCAACATATCAACAGAAGGGTGGCTTAACAGTTAGTTAGTGCCAACCAAAAGAAAGAGAAAAAAGTTTATATGAAGCTGCAGCTTGGTTGGCAGGAGGTAGCAGTGTGAGAGCTGTGAATACAAATTTGAAATTCCTAGCCCTTGTCAAAGTGCACAACACAATAAATGTATAAAACAAATACAGCTATTACTAGGTATTATGAAATCAAAGAAATTGTTTGTCTTTCGGCTTTTCCCGGTTAGGGGTCGCCACAGCGGAACTCCGGTCCGCTAATGATTGGCAGTAGAGTTTTACGTGCTGGCTTGTCGGGCCTAACGCACATAATTCTACGAAGGAACGCCCATTCATGCATGTCGCCACACAGAAGACGCTGTAACGGAGAATCGAACGGGCAACGTCTAACTGTGAGGCGAAATCAAAGAAATAAAAATATTTACAACAGTATCCACAGTAAGAAATAATTAATCTTAATTTTAGCATCAAAAGAAAGGCTTTCTCTTTGGTAAAACATTCCTTATGCACATATTGTACATCACTTGACATTAAAATAAATACAATTTATGTTTCTTGGTCCTTGTTTTGCTATGTCCTATGAATACTTTCCTGCTCACACATGTAAACAGAAAAGACATCTTGTCTACCATGCATTCCCAGAAACTAAAACCAAAATAACTGCTCTGACCTACAAATTATGACAAGTTATCCCTTCTCATCAGACTGTCTGACACACCAGTCTCATGAATCAGTGAATATGAGGAAAGAATAGCACTAAGCTACTAAAATCCAGCATTTGTAACTCTATAATACATTGATGTTTTTTATATTTAATGGGAAAACCAGACTTGCAAGAAATATGTTTCTGCTGTATGTGATATGCTAAGATTTCACCCCAGTGATCCATGGTTTCTCTATTGCATTATTCTGCAGTATGTGTGTGCACTTTGTTTGCTGCAAAAGAGGACAGTACATCCTTGTTTGGCCAATAGCCCACAACACTATGCTAAAACTAATGACTATTTTTCATACTGCAGACAGTGTTGGAACAGTGACACATGCAAGTGAGAAAAACAAAAAGAATGAAACACAGTGAACGTAATTTAAAAAAAAAAACAGTGGCACATGGTAACATGAGACTGAAACTGTCTGAGAAAAGCTGATCAGAAAATCCTGTAATTTTACTGCACCAACATTTCTGCACTGTAATCTTTATTTTCTTTCAAAACTGTATGCTAGATAGAAAAATGTATGTACAAAACAGCAGATTGATTGGTATGTATTCTCAAAAAGACTTGAATTTAATGAAAGGAATCCTAAAAGGAAAGTTTTGATAATATAGGGTAAATGATGAGAAACTGTGCACTACAATGCTCCTTCGCACCTGACAGCATTATAGACGGTTAAAAAGAATGCCTAAGATGTCACTGATATAAAATATTGTCCATGTCTGATTGCATATGTCCTTTTCAAACAATGTTTATTTAATAATGTGATAAGTGCACAAGTACACTAGACCAAACATTACCCCAGCTACTTAAAAAAAAATGGAAGAAACCTGTCAATGTAAAATGAGATGTAAACATAGCTGTCAATTTGGTCAAGATCTCATTTTTACTTAACATTCTAATAAGCTGCTTATAGTAAGAGAAATAGGAGCTGGTGCGGGACTGCATGAAGCACATGTTGTTGCATGTTATCCCAGATGTGTGCCTCTGTACACACACACACACACACATATATATATATATATATATATATATATATATATAGATATATATATATATCTCTACACACACACACACACACACACATATATATATATATATATATATATATATATATATATATATATATATAGGTCTACCTGATAAGACTGACAAGCCAAAACAACGACAACAAGATAACCGACACCAGAAGACCGACAAAGCAAATATCAGAAAAGTTGAAATCCCAACACCGAAAACACTGACATGCGAAACATGTGTGCTTGCATTTGAGCGCAACTGTGTGCATTGCAAACTGTTTCTCTATGTGTTCACAGTGAACATGAATATGTTCTACAGCAAGATTAAAGCATTTACATTTCTCTAGCTGGTATGTGTGAAAAGAAAACGTCCTATGACTATTACGGAACGGGTTAAGGTAAGTGTGTGATTGTGACAGACATTGGGGTTAGGGTGTGGGTAAGGTAAGTGTGCAATAGTGACGGATTTTAGGGTTAGGGTGTGGGTAATGTAAGTGTGCGATAGTGCCGGACCTTAGGGTTAGGGTGCGAGTATGGTATGTGTGCGATAGTGACGGACTTTAGGGTTATGGTGCGGGTAAGGAAAGTGTGCGATAGTGATGGACTTTAGGGTTAGGGTGCGGGTAAGGTAAGTGTGCGATATTGACGGGTGCGGGTAAGGTAAGTGTGCGATAGTGACAGACCTTAGGGTTAGGGTTTGGGTTAAGGTTAGTGCATAGATAGTTGTGTATGTAAGGTTTAGTGTAGGTTTATAAGGATTGGTGTGCTTGTGTGTGTGTGTGTGTTTTTCGGAACAGCACATTTTTTCCCTGGGAAAAAATTTGCTGTTCTGATGTTTTGATGTTATCACATTTCGATCTTCCAAGTTCGAACTGCTGGTGTTCGAACTACTGGAAGTTCAATTATGTAAGAGGAACCCTAACGCAGTTACTAATCTGCTTGCATTCTTTCTGTGCTGGTTATTCAGGCAGTTGGGAGCATGTTTTGTTAACTGTCAGGATTGTGCTTTGTCGGGCATGTCAACTTTCGAGTTTTTGCACTTTCGTTCTTGTGGTGTCGGTGATGTCGTTGTCGGCCTTTTGAGCTTTTGGTCTTATCAGGTAGACCCATACATATATATATATATATATATATATATGTATATACACACACACACACACACACACACACACACACACACACACACACACACACACACACACACCAAAATTTAACTTGAGAGGCTAAGAAAGTTGTTTTGGTCAGAGTCATTGCCCAGCATATAGCCCTGGCTTGTTTTTTTTTTTTTTTGGGGGGGGGGACTGCTGGCTATGTTGTCAGAGTCTTTGCTCCACATATCTGCTGTATAACAACAACAGACATTCTGTTAACTTAGATACATTTATCCAAGTGAGAGAATCTTTCTATCTATAAGCTAAAAAACAAATACACAAGGATAAGACACAATACTATAACCAGCTACAACTTAATAAAAATGAGCCAAAAAAATGTTGGTTCTCTATTCACACATTACTCACTCCTGGCTCAAAAAAGATCCACATCCCTACTCAAACCTGCTCTCCCCTCAAAATAACGATTACATTTAATAAATACTTTACAGAGAGGATTGCATGAAATTAATATTAATACAAATGATAGTATTTGACCAAAGCAGTAAGGCTTTCAGGAGTGGCCACAGAGTCACCAAATAGATAAGTATTCTCAAAGTTTAAAATATTCTCTAAAGGACCAGCCACAATGAAATGTTTAAATATATTTAATAATAAATAATAAATAATAACATAAAATGCTAAATATCTATTTACAATAAACACCAGAGTTTCAATCACAGGAAATATTAACACAGACAAATTGATTCACACAGATACAGAAAAACAGTACTTAACCAATCTCACATTACTTTCCTGATTGATCTAAAGAATTACTATTCCCTGGTAAGGCAAGATGAAGTGGGTGAGAGATCCTTCTCTGTCAGATTCCAAAAACAAGGTGCTCTGAAACTTCAATCTCATCTAGTATTAAAAAAAAAATTATTCAGTGATGGATTCCAGAATGATATCACATACATCAGTTGACCAAGACTCTCACACATATGTGTCAATAATACACACACATAGAGCTTTGTTAAGATCTGTTGCAGCTTCTGGAAGTCACAAAACAAAACAATTCCACTCTTCCTACAGGAGCTAATAAACCATTCTCTGGCACAGACATTTCATTTCTGTCTGCAGTCAGAATTGTAAAATGCAATCTGTGTGGCCTAAATTAAGTTGTTTAATTTCTTACTATTTTTCAAAGTTAGCTGCACTGAGATTAACCTCTTCTCTTCCAGTATCCTATTTACAACAGTACAGTCCAATATAAATATATATGTCTTTTCTGTCCAGCAGGACACACTATTGATACATTTTTAACAGAAGCAACTTTACAAATACATTTTCAACACAAGCATCTGTACAAATCAGCTTGATATACAAATGATATATAATTCTTTACAAAATTCCTGCTAGCTATGCTGGCATATGTTACACATTCACTGTCCTACTTCTCCTGGCATACCCTGCAATTCCTCACATCGTCACACCCCAAAAAATAAAACTGCTGCCACTCCTTCCCAAAATTCATCTCAAGGACAGGACAAATCTTCTCACTTAACAATACAGAGATAAAAACTGTATCCCATACAGAACTGTTTGGTGTGACAATTGATGGCAACCTCAGATTTCAACTTCTCATTCAAAATAATGTAATAAAAACTCATTAGAAACTTGGCATGCTTTATAGATATAAAAACTTTCTTACTAACTTTGCTAGAACCACCCTAAGCATCCAATTACCAACTTGCAGGTATCTATTAAAACTAAACCTGAAATATGTTACAACAAATTTGCTAAATTTGATGCCAATAAACAATACTATACAGATCACTGCAAAGCCCTTAGAAGTTTGAACTGGCTTGAACTACCTCACTACTTGGACTTCGCACAACTAGCTACTTCTCACATTATTTATAGACCCCATGTCTGTCCTGTGCTAAGCTCTATTCTTCCTTCCTATTACCCAAACAGACACCTGTGTTCTAAGCATAAACAACTTCTCACCATCTATAAACCTCAAAAAGCAATTCAAAACAGCCTTTGCTGCTACTCTGTTGCCACAAAATGGAATTCTATTCCACAGGCTATTAGAACTGTAACTTACCATCCTTCCTTCAAACATCTTCTGAAAGATCACCTATCAAATTCATGGGTCTGCTCATGCTATACCCCCTGAATGAACATCAATCTTGTCTACATTTCTCCACCCCTATCTGTACAAATTCTCTACCCATCACTACTTCCTCATCTTCACCTGGCTATCCTTGCCCTTTTCTACCACTTTACGAAACCTCTTCCTACCACCGCCTCCCAATTTATATTAATCTGTGCTAATCTCTCTCCCCCTTTACAGTTAGAGTTAAACTAAACACATTACTTTTACTTCACCAGAACTATATAAAGTGTTTTACTTTGTTTTTCCCATTGTTCTCTTTCTAACATATTTTTGGTATTTTGTCGATGCCTTACAATATTGTTGATTATTTTTGAAATGCGTAATTTTAAACAGTTTTTAATGTAATATCTTTATTTTTTGTATTTTCTCTGTTAAATGGAGCTTTTCTCCCTGGGCCTCCACTGAACATGGGCTCTTGTGACACAGAGTAATACATAATTTAGTACTTTATTGATTTTAATGTACAAAATACAGATGATGGCCAAGTGATTCAAGTTAAATAAGAAAGCCTATATTTCTAAAGGGCAAGCAAAGGCAGTGAATAATAAGCATGACAGTAGCAGATCTATTTACATGGGAGAATGGGGTTCTAATGAATCACTTTGTGGAAGTGAAGTAGCAAGAAGTGCCTTGATAAAATGAAAAATCAGTGTATACTCTGCACCCTCTATCTGTTTGTCTGCCTAGCAATGTCTGTGGTCTAACCTATCCTTCTACACACACACACACACACACACACACACACACACACACACACACACACACACACACACACACACACATACACACACACACACACTTTATATATGCCTGCACAGAAAACTATATTTGTTAACCAAGAGGAAGAATGTTCTTTTACTCTTTTTGGATACAATCAGAGTTAAAAGAGCTTTACAATAACAGGGTTGGCAATGTGCTAGCATTTATCATAACTGAAACAGGATAAGCAGAACTGTAGCTCTAGTAAATATTCAAGTACTAAAAGTACTGATGTTTTGAGTTCTAATAATATTCAGATACAGTCATAGAAAGACTGGTAAGAGCACAATGCCCATGTCAGTTAGGTTTATTAGTATTTTACATGCTTACTGCAAAAGTACCAAGATTTAGGATTTTAAACCAGTTCAAGCAAAGACACATTCAAGTTCAACAGAAAGATGAAAATATGTTTCTTTTTCAACTCTGGTTTTGATGTAGTAATGCAAACGTAAACTCTCTGCAGATCTCTTATAAAGCCAGTTACCATGGTTCATCAGTGTAGCTGTAGTTTACCTCTGTACCAGTGGCAAAGGAAAATAAAGGCCTGACAATGACCCAAGTAACCTGACTTTGAACAGTGGCTCAGGCATTTGATAGCATAGGCATGGACTATGGGTGGGCCCATCCAGGGGGTGTAGGTGATAATCACACTCAGATGCACACTCACAGTTTATATATTTATATATTTATTGACAATTCTTTACCAGGAAAGTCTGACTGTCCAATAACCCATTTTCAGTGGAGGCCAGGAGAGAAAAGCTCCATCATATCACATGAAAGCAAAATAGTAGAATATAGCAAATATAAACATTTGGAATGAAATGGCCTGTCATTTTTACAAGTAGGATGTAATAAAACAGTTGTGAAAGTTGTCATTTTTAAAAGTATAATACAATATAAAATAATACAGAGTATCCAAGGAAATAGTAAGATTGTCCAGTGGGAGAACTATGCTTAATTTGTTTAAATTAAAAGAAGTGAAGAAAGAGAGAGATTGAAGGGTGGCCATGGTGGTGCAGTGGTTAGCATTGTCACTTCACAGCAAGAGGTTCTCCGGTTCAATCCTCAGCTGGGGTGCCTTCTGTGCAGAGTCTGCATGTCCTCCCTGTGGTCACATGGGTTTCCTCTGGCTGCTCTGGTTTCCTCCCACATCCCAAAGACATGCTGTAGGTGGATTCGACACTCTAAATTGGTCCTAGGCATGAGTGCGTGCATGTGTGTGCCTTCCATGGAAGGTTGAGTGCTGGGCTGACAACTCAACACTGTAAAACTCTACTGCCAATCATGAGCGGACAGGTGATCTGCTGTGGCGACCCCTAACTGGGGAAAGACGAAAGAAGAAGAAAGAGAGAGATGGAAGTAAAAATGAGATAAGACTTCAAAGGAGATACAAAAGAGACAGCATTTAGCTCAGAAAAGCATTATTAATAAGTAGGTTTAGTATCAGAGATGAGAGAGTGCAAAGATTGGTTAGTAAAGGAAGAAATATATGTATATATGTGAAGAGAAAGCATGCACATGAAGTTAATAGAGAGAAACATATACAAATTACAAATGTGGATTTGAAGGATATATACTTTGGTAGCACTGCAAGTGATTAAGATTTTCAGTAGTGGAACAGAAGATGCTATTAAGGTAGGGGAGAGGGATAGTAGGTCAGAAAAATGAAAATGATTACATCTGGAGAATGTTTCATAGTTTCTTACAAGCTTACTGATATTGAAGGATCCTTCAAAACCAAGTCATGCATTTCCATGAAGTTTTTTAGCCCTTGGAATTTAAATATGATTAACCCAGTGCAGGCAGAGCATTTAAATTACTCCTTTCCATAAGGAACAAGGGTGCTCATCCTGGGAGAATTTATGGTTTCACATCCATGCATCCAGATTACATTTTAATAGAGGAAGAACAGTACTTACTTTACGTGGAGTGGAAGATTATTCCAAAGAAGTGAAATTCTCTGTTATAAATATCTATCCCTATAACATGTTCAGTTTATATTGCATAAGAGATTAAGATCTTTTGGGCAAGCATTTATGCTCCCAAGTGAAGGGAGAGGATATCTGCAAGAAAGTGGGATGAGATAAAACCGTAGTTAGAATATGAAGGTGGGTGAAAGAGAAAAATAGATTATAGGATGAGACTAGCTAGTTGTTCATAGGAGGCTGTGTAAAAAACCCATGTACCCTAATTGACCATAGTTAGATGGTCATTGTTAGCAGAGCGATTCTCTGATCAGAACCGACTACCCCTGTCCATGAGGGACATAGGTGCCACCCCCAGGGTGAATTTACAAAATCTCTGTGGTCTCTCCAGTTGCTGCAGGTGTCTGGTGAGATACATACAGAAGGGTGCATTGTACTTAATTAGTGGTCTGATAAGGGTCAAGTACAGTGGAGTTATAACCTCCTTAGTCTTGGATGTGATGCCCTCATTTATGAGTTGTGCAATGTAGAAGGCTTTCCTTACCACTATGGACACATGGTGATCAAAGTTTAGATTGCTATCAACCTGTGTTACCAAGTTTCGCACCACTGGGTTTGAGCTTAGAGGGGTGCTATCTATATCATAATTAGCAGGGGCTACTTCTTTGCCAAAGGGAATAATGAGGGATTTTTATGCAATTAGTTTTAACCCATGGCTTTGGCATCGATCATTTGTCTGCATCATCTCCTTCTGTAATATGTTTACATCCTTGGGGGACTCAATGACTGCACCCACTTTGCAGTCATATGCAAACTTGGTAAGCCACAGGCCATCTACTTTTTGCCTGGACCTCAGAGAAATAGATTCCAAACATAGTGGCACCAGCACAGATCCTTGCGGTACTGCTGTTTTTTTGGAAATTTCGATATCTCAGTGACTGTGTCTACAGTAATATGCCTATCCTGAAATACACATGCAGATTCTTATAGTGAGTTTGACTGATTTTTGGCTATAAGTGAACAAAAAGTCCCTGTTTCATTGTAATTAGTTGTTTTTTTGTTTTTAATGCTGCTGATTGGATGTAAAAGCATTGTCATGAATAGGCTACGGTCTTATTTCTGCTTGAATGTGATTGACCATTTGTCATTTTCTTAGATCGATGGTTGGCTGCGTGAGCAGGTCATTCTAGCTCCTCCCTGGCACACAGTAATCCGTAGTGATTGGTTTTTCCAGAGGTGTACCCTGCAAGGTTCGCACTGATTTGTGTGTACAGAGGCTGGCCTTTATAGTGATTTTAATTGGTCGATGAGTGTTCTGGTTGGTTGAATGAGCAGGATCTGAAGAAGGCTATAGCCGAAAATGCTCATCCATCAGTTTTATTTTATTTTTTCGTTGCAATCTTTATTGTTTTATTAAAGTCATTTGATTTCAAGAAGTTAAGTCCGTGGTGGTTGTCCATTTCTTGTTTTCATATGCATTTTCTTGTTGATCGGGCCACCTTTAGTAACGAGCCAGGTTTTTGTTTCTTTTTGTATTGTTTTTACCTTGGACCACATTACACATGGCTGAAAATGGAGCAGAGAATTCAATTCAGAAAGAAGGCCCTGTAATGAGTCTGCTAGGCAGTTTATTTTGCCATCCAATGTGCCTGCTCTAAAAACGGTCACTGGTCTAGTGACAGGTAAGGCCAATCCTTTGTTGTCTTTAGAGCTAGACACAGAATGTGCAAAGCTACCGATTGATTCATCTGTCACGACTGATTTCAACACAATTCTGATGGATGTTGAAAATGCTGCCTATCACCTGAAATGACTACAGTGGCAATGCTTCCATATGGAGGCTTGCATGCACCATCAAATCATCCCTAGAGGTCTGCGGGTGAGGTGTATGCCTAGTTACGGCAACACATATCCTGAGTTGTTAGCACAGTGGCTATAGAAACCAGCTTCAGATATATGAACATACTGATTGATTTCTTTAAGCCTAAGGAAGAAAAAGTGGCAGAACTTATTAGAACGAAGCAAAATTAACTAGAAAATATGGACTTGACAAAGGTCTGTATTGCGAAGTTGGAGAGCCTAAAAAGTAAATTAAATGCTTATGACAGTAAATTGAAGAATGTTAAAAGTCACAAACTAGCCAGAGATTTTTTGACTTTAAGAATGGACACCTTTTTGAGTGGCCTAAGGAGAGAAAAGTTAATGCAGCTGAAGTCACTTCAAACAAGATTTATCTGAGTAATAATAGAAACAGCAACAATTTAAATAATCACAAGGATCGAAAATCAAGTAGAATACAGTCTCCCATTCACTTTGCTGTCAAGGAGAAGACATGGTTTTTAGTGCTTTGGCTTCTAACCAGCAAGACATGAATGATAATTTAAAGCAAATGCCACCAACAACAGGCAGCTCCCTAAACCATGTATCTGTTAATGATGAAGCAACTGCCAGTTCATCCTTACCAGGTGACCCATGGAAGAAGGGGAAGGTGCACATCACAGATGATACTGGAAATGTACAAGCTGATGCCAGTATATCATCAGGCTCGATACCAAAAGAAGGAGCCTCCCACATACCCATTTTTAATAACTTGCCTTTTTTGATTCAGAACAAAATTCAATGGTTACCAAGACCAGAGAGCAGAGAAAGGAAAAAAAATGGAAGGTTTTTTAGAAACAGTTGGCCTCCCTGAGTCTCTTGTCTTTAACATTTCAAATTGTGCTTTAACTGATGAACAGTTAGCAGTGTTAGAAAAAGTTCTTACCTTTGTACCTTCACTTCATTCATCTCTAAGTGAATTTATGATTGATGTGAAATGTTTTGGAAGAAATGTTACGTTAAGACATATATTTGGAAATAGTAGTACAGGCCATACAGGGGCTATTAACAGCTACAGGAAACCCAGTACTTTTGTACCTGTTCTTCATCCTAATGTAGATATGTTTATATGCCTATGTAAAAAATGAGGTAGCCAGCCATAGGCAAAGAGGAAATAAAAAGCACTTTCACAATTTGAGCCAAGATGAATATCTAGCCCTCCGTGAATCGATAAAGAGGGAAGATATTGTTATAAAACCAGCTGACAAAGGCGGAGCCATTGTGCTCATGAATTCTCAACACTATATTAGGAAAATGGAAGATCTATTGAGTGACAGTAGAACTTATCAAAAGATAGAGAAGAGAGATGTACGGACACTGACAAATGGTATACAGGATATGCTGCATGACAAACTGATGACCAGATGCGTAACAAAGGAACAGTATGACTACTTTGAAGTTGTACATCCAGTGATACCCACTATAAGTGGATTACATAAATACATAAAGATCTATTAGACCCACTCATGCAGCCCATTGTTTCTGGGAGAGCATGGATAACAGAAACACTTTCTGCTTTTCTGGAAAGTTAATTAAAGAAGGTTCTACCACATACACATACTGTCCTGAGAGATACAGCTCATTTTCTAGGTCTTTTATTTGATAGTATGAGTACCAGAATCACCTTTATTTGATAAGATGAGTACCAGAATCACCTATGATGGATTACTATTAGTCACTCTGGATGTGAGGAGTCTGTTCACAGTGATACCTAATGAATATGGCATAGAAGCAATTACAAAATTTGCTGGTTCAGTGGTCTCAGACATAGGCCTAATATGTAGCCTACTGGAATTAGTCCTTGAAAACAATGTTTTTCTGTATGGAGATGCATACATTTGGCAGAAATGGGGTGTCGCCATGCCATGGGCACCCCATGTGCAAATAGTTATTCAGATCCTGTCTTGGCCCAATGGGAGAGTGAATGGGCTATTGATCCATTCAATATCTGGAAGAAGCAGCTTGTTTTTTTACAGCAGATTTGTGGATGACATATTTCTGGTATGGGAAGCTGATGAGGATAGTCTACGTGACTTCATTACTTATTTAGGGAGTACCACTACTTTCTTGGATTTTGAATTGAAATTCTCTGACCAAGAGATTGATTTTTTGGCTGTAAGTGTGCACTTGAACTGTAATAGAGAAACAGACACCTGTCTACAAAAAACCCACCTAGCATAACCATATGTTGCACCAGACTAGTATGCATCCAAGACATGTATTCCGTAACCTTGTTGACAACCAGGTTATATGGGCCTCTAGACTCTGTACAAAAGAAGACACATTTAGTTCAAAGCATGAGTAGGTGATAGAAGCCTTTGTCAAAAGGGGCTATGACGGGTCTAAAGTTGATGTGAACTCAGAGGAAGCTATGGATTTAAGGACACATAAAGGACATCCCTATTACTCCAATAAAAGGGTGCAAGGAAGGAAAGTTCCGCAAAGGGGTCAAGCATTGAGCTCACTAAGATGTACTTTAACCTATAGCACAGATAGTTCCATTGTGTGTGGAGCTATCAGGAAATTTTGGCCAATGTTAACATCAGATGAGAAGACTAAACACATAGTAGGTGAAGTCCCTAGATTTGCTTTTAAAAACAAAAAGAATTTAAAAAGGTTGCTTTGTTTTAAGGATGGCCATGGAAATAAAGAGAGCACATTTAAAAATTCTACAAATAGATGGAAAGGGGCAGGGAAATGTGGCTTCTGCAAAGCATGTCCTTCAATCTGCACCAGGAATGAATATGTGCATCCCCGCACAGGGCTGAAATACTCTTTTCATGGGTACATGACTTGCAACAGTAAGAATATTGTCTATCTAGCTACTGGTGATTTACGCTCTGCCTACTATGTAAGTAAAGCAAATAGAGCATTTAAAGAAAGGATTCAACATCATTTGTCAGAAATAAGAAATAAAGTGACAACCAATGTACGTTATAATCATATAAGAGCAAATAGTATGCATAAATTCAAATTTATGGCACTTACTCAAGTCAAAGAAACTGCTATAGGATGGAATTTGGTGAACAAAACTGAAGTGGAGGAAACAAAATGGATAATAGAACTGAGAGCTGATCACACCAGGAAAGAATGCCCTAGTACCACTAAAACTGATACTAAAGAAACGTGGCTCAGTTGTAAGGAAATAATAAATATTTTCTCCTTTAAATAAATATTTTCTCCTTTATACTAACAGTAATCTACTATTGTTTTTGGATATGTTTATTTTATCATATTTGGAAGAGACTGGTCCTCGTAGAGAATTTGGCAGATATATGCTCTCAAACGTTAGATGTATACTTCTAACATCGTGATTGGTTGCTTTTCGTTTTAAAGATTGCTGAATGGACACAAAAGTTGGACTAGAAGAAGGACATGCTTTTCTATTTTATTGTGATTGATTATCATTTCATAACACCTTCATGAGCAAAAAAACAGCATTATAAGCAATTGTAGGGATTGAGCAGAGCTGCCCTTTGCTTATTTTTACTCTTATCTTTATTTTGTTGAGAAAGCTTTTCCTTCTCCAATGATTTGATTGACATTCTCAAGGGAAATGTCATATGTAGCAGGTGGCCTTGTCATGTTGCTTTTTGTAAATTAAGATATTTTAAGTGACTTTGTCTACAGTAATATGCCTATTCTGAAATATACATGCCAACTCTTACAGTGAGTTTGACTGATTTTTGGCGATAAGTGAACGAAAAGTTCCTGTTTTTGTGACTGGTTGTTTCTTGCATCTAAGGCTGCCAATTGGATGAAAAAGCATTGTCAGAAACAGGCTATGGTCTTATTTTGGCTTGAATGTGATTGACTCTTGTCATTCTTTTAGATCGATGATTGGCTAAGCAAGCAGGGCATCCTAGCTCCTCCATGGCATGCAATAACATGTAGTGATTGTTTTTTTCAGAGGTATACCTTGCAAGGTTTGCACTGTTTTGTGTGCACAGAGGTCGGCTCTTACAGTGATTTTAATTGGTCGATGAGTGTTTTGTGTTACTGTGAATAGTCACCTTTGTTTATTTTGATTTTTATTTTTATCTTTATTTTTATTTTGCTGAGAAAGGGGATGATGATAATCTGAAGCTCTTCCTCCCCTAATGATCTGTCTGACATTCTTTCGGAAAATGTAATCTGTGGCAGGCAGCCTTGTTATGCCTTTTTTTGGAAATTTTGATATTTCAATGACTGTGTCTACAGTAATATGCCTATCCAGAAATACACATGCAGACTCCTATAGTGAGTTTGACTGATTTTTGGCTACAAGTGAACGAAGAGTCTCTCTTTCATTGTGATTAGTTGTTTTTTGTTTTTATGGCTGCCGATTGGATGTAAAAGCATTGTCAGGAATAGGTTATGGTCTTATTTCTGCTTGACTGTGATTACCCTTTGTCACTTTTTTAGATCAATGGTTGGCTGAGTGAGCAGGACATTCTAGCTCCTCCCTGGCACACAGTCATCTCTAGTGATTGTTTTTTCCAGAGATGTACCTTGCGAGGTTCGCACTGATTTGTGTGTACAGAGGCTGGCCTTCATAGTGATTTTAATTGGTCGATGAGTGTTCTGTATTACTGTGATTGGTCACCTTTTGTTTTTAAGGGTGTTGATTGGTCGAATGAGCAGTATCTGAAGAAGGCTACGGCCGAAAGTGCTCATCCATCAGTTTTATTTTATTTTTCATGGCAGTCTTTATTGTTTTACTAAAGTCATTTGATTTCAAGAAGTGCATGGTGGTTGTCCATTTCTTGTTTTTGTACGCATTTTCTTATTGATCGGACCACCTTTAGTAACGAGCCAGATTTTGCTTCTTTATTCTTGTGGTACCCAACTGGTAACTGGTCTACTGGTGAAGGTGGACTCCCCAACCTTGCCAGTGTGTGTTCTGTCGGTGAGACAGTTGACTATCCATCTAATGAAGTATGGGTTAATCCCCAGCTGGGAGAGTTTCTCAATGATCCCTGAATGCAGGATTGTGTCAAAAACCTTAGCTAAATCAAGACAGGCAGTATGTGCTGCTTTGCGCTCATACAAGGCTTTGCTGCCATTCTCAAACAGATCCACCAGGTTTAATAAGAAGCTCTACCCTTGAAACCAAACTGGGTCAGGTCAAGAGTTTGAAGGTTGCCTGTGTCCTTGTTGATGAAGTCCATGACAATTCTTTCCATGTACTTGAAGATAAAGTTAGTTAGGCTTATGGGTCAATAGTTTCCTGGGTCAGTTGATGGCCCTCCATTGTCCAAGAGGATTACTGTTGCTGTTCTCCACTCTGCCTGAACAAATCCAGTGCTCAGGCTATGGTTAAAGAGAGTGCCAAGTGATTCCACTACATCTTGTTGTACATTGTTTAGTAAGCAAACTGGGATGTTATCTGGTCTCATAGAGGCCATGTTTTTGGGCTTGGAGAGCACTTTTATGACCTGTTTTTTGGAAATACTTGGTAGAGGGCTGATGTCAGGAAGTATGTTTGGAGTATGGCTGGTGCGGACAGGGAGTGAAGTTACTGCCAAATCTGTTAGCTAGCAGGCTGGCAATTTCATCAGGTTCAGTGTGAGTGGTACTGTCCACTATAAGTTCTGCACACAGCCGGACATTCCCTTTTAGGTTTCAGACATAGCTAAAGAGTGCCTTATAGTTGTCTTTAGCTAGGGATGCTAATTTAGTCTCCTACCTAACCTTAGAGGACTTTACAAGACATATGATTTGCTTGTTCAGAGTGTGGAGGGATATTCTTCCTCTGTTGAGTAAGTTGCCTCTTGTTCTTAGATATCAATTTCTTTCTTTTGTTATAATTTATTTACACTTACAGTCCACCAGGGTGGCTTGTTTTTTCGGGAGGACCTGGTTTTAGTCCTGACAGGTACAGCTGAGTCAACCCATTTGTTTAAGTGGCTATAAAGGGCATTGATGAACACTTCTGCATAGTAGTCATTGTTGACTGTGTTAGCAGAGGCTTTGAAACATTTTATATCATCGCTTAGTAAGTTATAGTTTGCTTTGGAGAAATTTTTTTTTGCTCTTGTGTGGGTGTCAGGTCTGATCTTTACTTCAAATGCGACTGATTTGTGGTGTGACCTTGCTAGGGAGGGCAACAAACAGGGGGTAGTGCAGTGACCCCCATGTTGGCAAGCACTAGGCCTAGGATATTTGAGCCCTTTGTGCAGGTACAAACCAACTGTTCCAGGGCATTTGAATTAACAAAATCCAGGAACCGCAGAGCAATTGTGTTTGTGCTCAAGTAATTTGCCCAGTCGATGGAAGGATAGTTGAAATATCTCATGACCAAGGTGTTTGGCTATATACTGAGTTACTCTAGCAAGTCCAGGTAGGCAATGTGCTTATCCTGGATCATGGTGAGGGACCTGTAACTAGCAATGATGAGGTAGGGTATTTTATCTATAGTTAATTGGACCTGGAGTAGCTCAAGAGAGTCATACTGTTTTACTAATCTCGAGGTGTACTTGGATCTAATAAAGATGGATACACCTCCACCTTTGGTTCTTTAGCACTCGTTTTGAGGTCTGAATGTGCAAAATGCATTGTAGCTTTGTATGACTGGGCTGCTCTCTGTGGCCTTGAACCAAGTCACAATGACTGTACAGATGTCAGCATCTTCCAAGGTAAGAAGTGTTTCCAGGGAGTGCAGTTTACTGTTTAGGCTCCTAGCATTATGCTGCATGACCTTGAGTTTGTCTCTAGTGGATTTCTTTACGTTGGAAGTTTTGTTGTTTTGACGTTGCCTAAAAAGCATCTTTGCCAGTATCTGAAAGCCTTGATGAGACAGGTGAAGGCCATCTCTGGCAAAGCAGTGAGGTCTGTCGACCATGTCTTCCCAGGTTACAGCAAACTGGAAACCATGAACCAACAAATTTGAGAAACTCAAAACCTTGCAGCAACAGCAAAAGGAATCCAGACTCCACAGGAATGTTAAAATGAATTGTTTAATAATCCAAATAACAGACTAACCAAGGAAGAATTAAGTGCTTTTGTTTCCTTAACATAGAAACTTCTTCAGAATCCTTCCCAGACAATGCCCCCCCCCCAATCTGGGAAGTGTCCATACTCACTGAGGCTAAAGGTTGTGGAAGAACAAAGGGTCGACCCAATGTCACATGAGTGGAGTGAAGCCACCAACAAAGGTCTTTCTTGCAAGATTCTGTTAGCATAATCTGGTGGGACATAGGGAGTTTCTGCATGGACCACTGAGCGAACAGCAGCCACTGCAGAATTCTCATATGCAGACGTGCTAATGGAATCAAGTTTATTGCTGCTGCCATGGTCCCCAAAATTTTCAGGACTATTCTTGCTTCTACTTTTTTCTTGGAAGGCAGGTTTTTGACTTGATGTCGTAGGACTTGAACTCTTTCAGGGGAAAGTTTTGCCATCACTTTTGTTGTATCTAGATCTGCTCCTATATGGTGATGGACAGGTTAACAGACGAGATCAGACAGGAGTCCCCGTGGACTATGATGCTTGCAGATGACATTGTGATTTGTAGTGAGAGTACAGAACATGTGGAGGAGACCCAGGAGAGGTGGAGAAATGCTCTAGAGAGAAGAGGAATGAAGGTCAGCGGGATTAAGACAGAATATATGTGTGTGAATAAAAGGGAGGACAGAGGAATGGTGAGGATGCAGGGAGTAGAGGTGGTGAAGGTGGATGAGTTTAAGTACTTGGGATCAACAGTTCAGAGTAATGGTGAGTGTGGAAGAGAGGTGAACAAGAGAGTACAGCCAGGATGGAGTGGGTGGAGAAGGGTGTCAGGAGTGATTTGTGACTGATGAGTACCAGTAAGAGTGAAAGGGAAGGTCTACAAGAGGGTAGTGAGACCAGCTATGTTATATGGGTTGGAGACATTGGCATTGACAAAAAGGCAGGAGTCAGAGCTTGACGTGGCAGAGTTGAAGATGTTAAGATTTGCACTGGGTGTGACGAGGATGGACAGGATTAGGAATAAGTATATTAGAGGGTCAACCCAGGTTGGAAGGTTTGGAGACAAAGCCAGAGAGGCAAGATTACATTGGTTTGGACATGTGCTGAGGAGGGATGCAGAGTATATTGGGAAAAAGATGGTAAGGGTGAAGCTGCCAGGTAACAGGAAAAGAGGAAGGCCTAAGATAAGGTTTATGGATGTGGTGAGAGAGGACATGCAGGTGGTTGGTGTGACAGAGCAAGATGCAGAGGACAGGAAGAAATGGAAACAGTTGATCTGCTGTGGCGACCCCTAACAGGAGCAGACGAAAGAAGAAGAAAAAGATCTGCTCCTATAAAAACGATATGCTGAGATAGCAGCAAGGCAGATTTTTCATAGTTTATTGTGATTCCTAGGTGAGAGCAGAGCTGTAAGGTGGTGTCTCTCGCTTTTGTTAGTAGATGATCAGTGGTGGCCATTAGGAGCCAGTCATCTAGGTACAGAAACACTCAGAATCCTAGGCATCTCAAGTGAGCCGTGACTACTGACATACACTTGGTGAACACTCTGGGGGCTGTAGTGAGACAAAAAGGGCAGAAATCAAAAGTGGAACTGACTGGCTCCCAGCCAAAAGCACAAATGACTCCTGCATAGCCTGTCCATCTTTATGTGGTAGTATGCATCCTGGAGGTCTATAGAGCACATCCAATCATCTTGTCCCAGAAAAGAGAGTATCGACTGCAGTGTTACCATCTGGAACTTTGACTTTCTTACTGATTTGTTTAATTTGCTGAGATCCAGGATGAGTCTCCAGTCCCCTGTTTTCTTTGGAACTAAAAAGAACCTTGAAGTTCCGGATCCTAGTTTATATGTGGGGAATGTCTGGATGACCTTTTTTTCTAGCAACTTTTGTATTTCTAGAGTTGCCTGTTCCCTTTGACTGGGTGGAATGTCTGGGATGTTTTTTATGTTTGGGACGGGAAAAGAAAAGGGTATGGATTAACCTCTGGATACAATGCTTTGTATCCACTTGTATTTTGTTACTGTTAGTCAGGCTTTTGGGTACAAAGATAAGTGACCCCCGACTGCCTCCAGAGATGGACAGGCAGGTTTCCTTTCGGGAGCGCTGAAAGGGCTTACCAAGGAAAGATTCCCTCTCGCCCTGATTTTGCAGACCCCCTCTGCTGTGTGGCCGGCATCTTCCGTTACTGCTTCCCCCTCTGCCCCTGGGGGAAGAATCTCCACATGTGTCCTGGAAATCTCTCTGGGATTTTCAGAACCACATTTTTCCTCCCTTTTGACCTTTTGGATAAGGTCTACAGTGTAGGGAAAATGGACTCCTATAGCAGACAGAGTTTTTCCTTCTTGCTCACACCTGGTTAGTGTGTCTTTGACTTTAGGCCCAAACTGGGACGAGCTGTCGAAAGAGGAGTTAACAAAGTAAAGTCACACAAATGCATCCAGGAATGTCTCCTTAGGGAAATTCCTGAACCCACTGCCCTACTCACTCCATCTGCTGTGTAAGAAATGAGTCTCATGGAGGAGTTGACAACTGAATTTAAGGTGGAGAGCTGAGAGGAAACCTTCTCTGATACACCTTCAGCTACTGAATTTGCAGATTATCTTCTAGCTCCATTAGGAGATCTCTCTGAAGTCTGGTAAAGTGGGTGAGATAATTCAGTGATCTGAGTGCAAAAGTCACTGAAGAAAAGGTGCACTTTCCATATCTGTCCATCATATGAGACTCCCTGTTTGGCAGATGGACAGAAGAGGAAGTCTCTAAAAGTTCCCTTTTGGTGGCCACCGCCACCATCGCAGCATCTACTGTGACTCCCTTTGTAAGAAAATTCTTGTCCATAGGAAACATAATGAATTTGTTTGGCCTCCAAGGAACAGGCTACACTGAGTCTGGAGACTCTCATGCCTTTTGACAAACTAGGTCCATTAGTTTGTCGAAAGGCAGAGACACCCAAGTTGTGGAAGGGTGAGACCAAAAAGCCTTCAGGTATACAGACTCCTCCTCAGGAGGGTTGATGGGCTTCCAGCTGCCTCTCTAAGTATTTACAGGATGTCTACGAAAGAGACATCCTCAGAGGGTGACTGTGGGGACCCTTCCAATTCATCAAGGTCTGTATCGGATATGATTGACTCCTCTGGGAAGTCTAAATGCGTCTTCTTGCATTGTCTCTTCTGAGGGACCTCTTCAGAAGGGTATTCTGGAGAGGTTTCGGAAGAGAGGGGGTTCACCCACTGGGGCATCCTGAGGCTTAGGGTCTCCACGTCTCTGTGGCTGCAGTGGTGCCAAGACAAACACTGGTACCTTTGGGGGAAGAATGTCCAGACCTGAGAATGAGCCTGTCTGTGGAGACACCACTCTCCTCATCAACTTGAATGCCCCCTGATCTGAGGAATCTCCAAAGAACCAGAGGGCATCCCCAGAACCAAGGGACTTGGCTCCGAGGCAGATGTAGGAGCCGAAGCCTCTAGAGGCAAGTTCAGATCTGACAACTGTCCGATCTGACTCTCCTTCCTAGACCCGACCGGAGAGCGTTAGCTCCTAGACTCCTCGAGTTCAGATGGAACTGAGGACATCAGAGCAGTAGTCGGACCTGAAGATCCTGGGATAGGTCTCAATTCCGATGGTTCCATTACGATCAGTTCTAGACATTCTGGTTCCAAAATCTGAGATCAGATCTGAGGAGGAATCAATGGTGAAAAGGTAGGCTTGGTCAGTTCTGAAGCCCCCTGGGTTGGATCCAACAACAATTTGGTGAGCGCCAGTGTCTTTAACAACCTCCGCAACATGCGATCCACATCATCATCAGAGAGGCTCTTGGAAGATCGAGAGGAGGGAGCAGGAGGTCTTGGAAGACTGTAATAAGGGAGACCTTAAGGTTAGAGATACTGGTTCCAATTCTGGGGACCGGCTCCAAGCATGAAATCCCAACAGCTCCAAAACTGAAGGAGACAGGGGAGAAGGCTTCTTGGGCTTGACAACCTTCAGGTCCAAGGATGAAACTTTTTGGAACTTTTTTAATGGCTCTGACTGAGCCTCTGAGGAACATGACCTTTTCCCTGACTGTCTGATTTTGAAGAGAGGGAAAGGCTAGACTTTGAAGGACCCTGAAATTCTTCAATAGCTTTGGAAAAGGGGTCTTCAATAACCTTTTAGAATCAATTTATTCTTCCTCTCTAGTAGTACCCTATGACTAATGGAGTGGCATATGGCGCAAGACTCCTGAAGGTGTACTGCTCAGAGACAGTGCACGCAAACTGTATGTCTGTCAGTAAACAACATTTTCTGGCTGCACTTAACACATTTCTTAAACCCCCAAGGGTTTAATATCCTTAGGCTGTTTAGAAGACATTGTAGTAATCAGCAACAACAAACTATCTATATATAAACTACTACAACAGCATTTTTTAATGGAAACAGGAATAACACTAACTATATAAGGGAAAACACAAGAAAAAAAGGCCCTCTAATTTAAATGGGCAAAGGCAGCCCTCTAATTTAAATGAGCTACCCTGGTAATCTAAAGATAAAAACAAGGGGAAAAAAACCCAAGGTCAAAACAGCTCTCTAGCTTAAAGAAGCCTGCCTATATAGTTACAAGGAAAGAAGTCCTCTAACCAAAAACAGGCTTAAGAAAATAAAGTTTAAACCGGGATAGGGTATGAGAAAGGCCTTGAGAAGAAAAATTATGGCCAACAGCAAAACAACAAAGTGAACACTCTAAATCTGCTTAATTAAACACTAGCTAGAATATAACAGTAATAATTAACTGACAGTTTTACAAAATATGAAAAAAAGAAAATTCCACTTAGCCAGAGCCAGTAGGAAGCACCCGATCTTGTTTAGCGGCAAACAAGATCTGGGAAGCATTTCTAGGGCATGATGGGATATGGTTTTCAGCAATGAGCTAGTGGAAGACCTCAAGCTTCAGTATAAGGCTGAGTCGGAACCGAGAATTGGTTCTGAACCCAACCAGTTAAGAATGAAGGCGAGACAGGACAACATCACATGCAATACTTCAGTGCAAAACAAGTGCAGGTAATAAGCAGTAACAAGCAGGCACAAACAGTAAAAACTGTCAAAAAGGCACAAATAAATGCAGCAAAATAGTAAAATACAGATGAAAAAGTGCAGCTCAAACTCAAAATATGCTTAATTCCTTGTTCCTAGTTTCGGATGGCTTGGATTCAAGCAGAAACACTCTGGACCTCTGGCAAAGGATGCCAAATGCAGAGCAGGTCTGGTTAATTGAGCCAAAAATTGCACACACAAGGGTTATATACAGGTGAAATTAAACAGTTTTAAACTAATCTGTCAATAGGAAATCATACAATAATCCTTCCTCCAGCAATCCCCAGCTCAGACAAGGTTATATCCACATTATTCTGCCACAAGGGTGCAGGGGAGCCCTTCTTAATGTAAGATGGCTGGATTAGAGTTCACATGTATGAAAAACAGGCTAGATTCAGCAAGGCTGGATCTAGTCTCTGCTAACTACGCAATTTCAGTGCAAAACAAGTGTATTTAACAAGCAGGCACAAACAGTAAAAACAGTCAAAAAAGGCACAAATTACTGCAGTAAAACAGTAAAACGTAGATGTGAAGATGGGTGAAGGCTGCCAGCCTAGCCAGATGGAATTTTGTAGATAATTCTGTCATTTGTAAATATTAATGTAAGCCACAGGCTTGTTCTCTTAAATATGAAAAGACTGTACTGGATGTTGAACTGAAAAACATGTAACAACAGTGCACTCTGCTGTAAGAAAGCTGATAAGTAAAACATTGTGAAATTCTTTGATCTAAAACTCGGAGCCGAGATGTCTAGAAGGAGGCATTCTGCCTATTCTTTTGAGGCCAGAGTTAATGGCTAGAACTTACATGTATAATTTATTTTATTACTCTGGCTTCCTGACCAGCTGCAAGATCAAAAGGGGTATTAACCTCTGAGTTTGTTAGCCCGGGAACCAGAAAGAAATTATGCAATCTGAAATGAATCAAAGGTACTGCGTTATCAATTTAAGGACAGAAAGAATGAGAGCATTTGAGCATTTGTCTTGAGAACATCCAACTGACCTGCACACTGCCTGTGTCTATAGGCAAGTTTATTTTAGAACTGTGTTTTCTCTTAGATATAGCTAGGAACTAGGAAGTTTAGATTTGTTTTTTTCTGTACTGATGTCAGAGCTCTACTACTGTATTATTTTAAGTATTTTTCTGTGATCTCTGAACTCTTGACTAGCACTATGTAGTAAGAAGTATTGTCTTGTGATTTATTTATTATTAAATATTTTTAAATCTTTCAGCCGTGGCTTTGTGTAGAGATAATTTAATCTCTAGAGTACATTGCATATATATATAGTGATACTGTACAAAGTCACTCCAAATAAGCCTTGACTATTCAGTTGCACTTACCATTTGGATAATAATATTGCATGGTATAATTGGACACCCTTTCATAAGGGCCTTTTTAGTAGCTGATAAATATTAGTGGGTGGTGGCAAGTGGTACTACTATTTAGTCTGGGTAAAAGGGGCACAGCTGGAGGACCTGTGCCAGCCTTCCCCAGGAGTGGCTGTGTGGTTGTATATAACCCTTATCTCAAAGTGTGCATGTGTGTCAGCTACTTGAGCAGGGACACGAAGCACTGGTTGGACAGAGAGGGTGCTGGAGGTTTTAGCTTGCCCACTAGGCTGAGATCTGGACCCTATAGCTGTGCCAGTGGGGAGTCTTATTGTGGACCTGGAGAGAAAGGGAGAAACCAGCCCCAGACTGACTGTGATCTCTGTGTGCTCTTAAGGGAAATTGTACTTTACTGTGTGTGTATTTATTATCCTTTCCCTATATGGACGCCCCTCACTGGTGTTAATGGTGAGGATTGAGGCTCCTTGATTGCTGGGCCAGTGCACCGGCATCACAGTAGATTAAAAAGTACAGATCAAACTCAAATTAAGCTTAATTTCTTGTTCTTAGCCTTGGATAGCTTGGATTCAAGCAGAAATACTGGCAATGGATGCTAAGCACAGAACAACTCTGGTTAATTCAGCTTAAACCAGAACAAAGGCATTTATAATAACAGACACAATAAGCCTTCAATCAGCAATTCCCATCTCAGAAAGGTGGAGGCTGTAGACCACAAACCTTCTTAATGTAAAATATCTGGCCTGAAGCCCAAGCACTTAAACCAGAAGTAAGACACTTTTAGAATAACAGACACAATAAGCCTTCAACCAGCAATTCCCAACTTAGAAGGATGTAAGCTACCTTTCCTGCCACAAGAGTACAAACCGCAAACCTTCCTTATGTAAGATAACCAGTTTGAAGCCCAAGTGCTTAAATCAAAACTAAGGGGCTTAGAATGACAGCTACAATTTAATTAGGCTACTAACAAGGAGTAATAAATGCAGCAGAATAAATGCAACTGAACACTTTTAAGAACAAGCAGCAAAAGCAAAATAAAGTAATAAAGCAGGAAGACACACACACATACAGTAAAAGCAGCTGAATAAAGTAGATTTTTTAAGTTAAGTGGGAAGGGAGGAAACAGAAGATAATTCAAGTTTAAGAGGGTAAGGGGGTGACAGCCTTCCCAAATAATCTCTCCATACTCATTAGAATGAGCTGATGAGATTGGGACTGGGAGAAGTGTCAAAAATCAGATTAATAGTAGGAGCAGGCAACTGAAACACCACCAAGTTTAAGAGTGCAACAACACCTGGGTGGCTGGGTGGGAAAATCAAATGTAGGCAGCAATTAGCAACAGTCATGCAAGCAAGTCAAATAAGCACACCAGCTAAATAAAGATGCCACCAAAAAATTCTAGTTAAAGTGGAATGCTGTTTCTCAGCTCGCCCTACTAATTAGCTGGATGTTATTCACTGTCTGCAAAGGAACTGTTTTCTAACTTTTCTAAGTGACCCTAGCCAAGACCTCTTAAAACTTCAACAAAACAAAAAATTTAAAACAAAGCAAATGCAATATAAAAAAAGATAAAAAATACAAGTAATCCAACTGTAAATGAAAAACTTCAACTTAAAATCAAATGCAGACAGAGATCAGCAATATTCGGCAAGCAAGCAAGTCAAATAAGCACTCTTTCATCATGTGGAGCATGAGTAGAGACAGGAAATAGTTAGGAATTATTTTAATGAAGTTTTGAACATATATTCCCCTACTAGAAGAAATCTTAGTCTGGATATCTACAAATATTAACAATGAAACAATTACACTCCAAGGTGTCAATATAAATTGGCTCAATCTATCAAAATCTCCATATTCCCTTGTATTAATCTTCACAATTTTACCCAAATAATCACAGATATAATCAGACCAGCTAAACACAACAATGGCAGCTCAGTCATAGACTGGATCCTAGTTTCTGATCCCAGCAAATTCTCCGAAACAGGCACCCTACGCTGCAGTATTAGCGATCACCAGCCAGCCTACGCCATACGCAAAACCTCCCAACTACCCAGCCATCACTGCATACTAATGAGAGCCCTTACTCACTTTAACCCAACAACTTTCAACAACCATCTAAAATCTATTAATTGGAACATACTAAAGACCCTTCAACTAGATGAAGCAGTTGAATTCTTCAATTCAACCTTCCTAAAAGTCCTAACTGCCACACTCCTCTCCACAGCAAAAGAGTAAAATCAAAACAAACCATCTGGCTGTCTAAAAGCACTAGACAGGCCATGGTCACTAGAGATAAAGCCTGGAAAAATGGGAGAGAACCAAAAATCTCTCCGACCCCCAACAGTGTAGACAACTCCACAACAAAGCAAAACACCTAGTCATTAATGATAAAAAAAAAAAAAAAATGACATTGACCTACAGCATAACTTTAAGCATAACCCAAAAAGATTCTGGAGCACAACTTCTACCCTATTAAACCCTGGCTCAAAAAGCAACCACTGCCCACATCCCGAAAAAAACACCAATTGAAATCACCTCTATTTTCAACTCATACTTTGAAGAAACCATAGCTAAACTTACTGCCTCCTTCCCACCTCCACCTTCCCAAACGTATCACTCTACTGATCATAACCACATTGATAACCCTCCCACTACTATTATTTTCCCTTTTCCCCATCTCTACATCAACCAATGGGTCGCCACAGCAGAACTCCGGTCCGCTAATGATTGGCAGTAGATTTTTATGGTGCCGAGTTGCCAGCCCGATGCCCAACCTTCAGCGAAGGCACGCCCATTCACGCATGTCTTTTGTAGGCCACTCAACCGTGGGGAGGACATGCAGACTCCACACAGAAGGCACTCCAGCCGAGAATCGAACAGTAGAACCTCTTGCTGTGAGGCAAGAATGCTATTGCTGTACCACCGCGGCAATAATCTTCTGTCTCCCTCTCAAAACAGTTTCTGCCCCACCCAGAGCACTATCACTGCTCTCCTATCATTCACAAATTCAGTTAACCAAGCTCGTAATGAAGGAAAACATGTTTCCACCCTCTTCCTTGATCTATTCAAGGCATTCAGTACCATCTCCCGCTCCCTTCTTCTCTCCAAGCTTTCCGCTTTGAACATGTCCCCACCAACCCTACTCTGGTTTTCCAACTACCTGTCCAAATGTGAACAAGCCACTAGATGGCTTGACTCCACTTCACCAATCCTAGAAACACCCTCTGGGGTCCCTCAGGGATCCATATTAGGTCCACTTCTCTTTAGTATTTTCATCGACGACTTCCACTCTTGTGTTACTAACAACTCTGTTATACAATATGCAGACGATTCAACCATAATTTGTACCTCCATCACCATAACTGAACTACTTACTAAGACCCAGCAAGCATTCCCTTCCATTGAAAACTGGATGACCAATAACCATCTTGCAATCAATCCCAATAAAACCAAACTCCCTCTCTTCACTCCTAAGAACACCACTATCATAAACAAACCAGACTTTAAAATCCATTCTCTAAATAAAACTGCCATAGAAGTTGTCTCACATACAAAACTATTAGGTGTCACCATAGATGAAAGCTTAACCTTTGACCAACACATTCATAACAACATTAGAAAAACCCACCAAAAACTTGGTTCCCTCTACAGACATAAACATTTCCTCACACCCACTACCGAACAAACCCTTGCCTCCACCTTCCTATTACCATCCCTACTACATGGTGTCCCCCTTCTCACTAACATCCACACCTCCCTAAAAACCAAAATAGAAACCTGCTACAACAAAATAGCCAGATTTTCAACTAACATCTCTTATTCCCCCCACCATTGTTCCTCACTTTACACTCTTAAGTGGCTACAATTACCACAATACCTTGTCTACCAACAACTCATTATAGCTCATAAAATGATCTATAAACCTCTCGACTGTCCAGCCCTTTCCTCCATTATAACCCGATACCACCTTAAAAGACCCCTTAGATCTGAAAATGAGACCATCCTATACGTCCAAAAACCTACACTCCCTGTCGGTCAGACACTTTACTCATTCAGCATTGCCAAACTCTGGAATTTACTCACATCAGCACTCAGAGCCACCAATGATGCTGGCTCCTTCAAAAATGCCCTTCACCTTCACTTATCCACACACTGGCAATGCTCCTGCTCCATACCCCATATAACATGACCACCCCAACTGTCCTCTCTCACTTATATCCCAAATCTATCTTTCACACTTGTATCACTCTTATATATGCCTCTCTATTCTCTTCTATACTTTACTTCTTATCCTTTACCCTGCCACTCTCTGTCTTCTCTATCTAACTACACTTAGCCTACTATATTGTATACAGTTATCCATCTCTTATTCTGTTCTTAACTTTAACCAATATCATGAAATATTTAGGACTGTTAAACTTCCTCAAAGTATTTGTAAGCATACTTGATTTGTTGTAGCTAATACTTGTTTTTACACTCAGTTTTTGTAATTTAACTGAATGTTTGAACTTATACGTCTTTTGGAGCTTTTCTCCCCAGGCCTCCACTGAAAACAGGTTCTTTTCAGCCCAGTGGATGCTCCTGGTAAACAAATGCAAAATAAAATACAATGTAAAATAAATAAATAAAAATAACGTATGGAGGCTTGCTGATGAGCTGACTGTTACATGGAGTGAGTTCTACCTTTTTGCTACCGGGTTAAGAGCATAGGGAGTGTTCTGAGATGGTAGTAGGTAAGCATTACATAGGGTTTACTAACACTAATTAGTATTAGTTGTAAGGAAATATTTCTGTTCTGTAGAACATTCCTAAATTTTAGTGTGTTTTTTAATTGCATTTAGAATATTTAGGTGAAATATAGGTTGTCATTGTTAGTTATGCCAAGCAATATGAGATACCACTTCAATGTCAGTGTTGTTTAGAAAGGTGATTCTGAAGTTACTTCTGTCAAAGCTATATGAGTGGGGGAAAACAGCTGTAGTTTAATGTTTTTCTTTTATGGTTGTGCAGTAACTGTGCATGTTGGAATCATCATTGTTAAGGGCAGTTATGCTGTCTATGAAGTAGTTATTAACTTGGTTAGCAATTTCAAGTGAGTACAGGCTAGGTGAAGGATTTGGATTATTTTTGTCCCTGGAGGGATTAAGTCTTTAATGGAGGACTAGAATTTTTGGGAGTATGTCTATGGCAGTTCTACAGATTATTGTAATTTTTGTGTCGCCATTTGCCTGTTTTTGTACAGTTTCAAAGTTCTCTAAACTCCTGAAGAAATTCTGGAGTTTTGTTCATTTGCCTTTTTTTCCAGGCCATTATTCTTGCTATGTATAAGCTTTCTAGTGCTGATAGATAGCCACTGGGCATGGCTGATTTTAACTCTTTTTCTTCTAAGGGGAGCTAAGTTATTTAGAATATTTAAAAATATTGTACTGAAAGTAAGGACTGCTTCATCCAGTGGGTGAATTTTTAGATAAGACTAGTTGAAGGATGGTAGGGCTGATTTGAAGGTGTCTAGGCTGAAATGTGTGAGATTACATGTCCATTTGTAGTTGTGTTGTTTAACATGACAGGTGATTAATCAATGAGTGGAAGTGGGAAGATAGTTGTCAAGGGAATCTGCACAGGTTCCTGAGGTAGTGTATTTGTGAGGGTCAGAGACCATCATCCAAGTTAGGGTGAACGTCATGTCATACATTATCTAGTGAGTGGGGTGATTACCTATGTAAAGCCATACAGGTTAATACTGGAATTGGGAAAGCAGGAAGTAATATTTTACCAGTCAATATTTACATCTCTCAACATGACTTTTTATTACAAATGGTATTGTAGGGGATCTTGTAATACGTTTACATTGTTTCCAGGAGGGATGTAGAGAATAATGACACAATATTGTTTTTTACTGTTGAATCTGAGGTATGAAATTACTACTTCGGCACTACGGAATATGGGAATACTGTTATTAAAAGGACTGAATTCCCATAAACTGGAGTATAGGAAGACTATTCAGCTTTTCTAGGGTTTATTCTTATGATGCTATTTCATTGTCTTTTATGTTGGGCTTTAGCCATATTACAGTAACTGATAGAATATCTTACACCGGGCTATCCATACATTAAATTGTGTGATTTTGTTACATATACCATTGATATTTAATGAGACTATGTTTTGTTTTTGTTTTGTTGTTTGGAATGAAGAAACAGGATGTTGTAGTATTTGGGTGGGAGGAGATTTGCTAGTTGTGTTATGGTGATTAATAGGATCTGGATATATATTTTATGACAGTGTAGGTAAGACAGGGGTGTTCTTTTTGAGGCAATTTTTATTTTTGATTTTAAGCTTGAATACGTCTGATTGTTTTCAAGCATTCTATATTTGTAGTAAAACTTGGCAGTCTTTGAAGAGGTATGGTACACTTAAGGTTTGGAAATAGTAGCCTTGGTTAGTGGCATGGCTGACAGTTGGTGAGCTGACTCTACATGACATGTTAAATAGTAGTCTATAAGGTAATATAGTAGGGTGAAGTATATGCTAAGTGCTATGTAGAACAATTCTGCAACAGACAGGAAAGGATAGAGCAAGTATACACGAGAGTGAAATACTAAGGGGGAATTAGAACTCAGAAGAGTAGCTGACTCAGCCAGCACCCTGTGCCAGTACCAAGAATCAGCACCCCACCCCTACAGGTCTTCATGTGAAGAAGGAAAACAAATGAACTTTATGGTATCTGTGTTAAGCCAATGTAGCGATTGGCTTAATGCAGATCCATGACCCCCTTCCCCAGTTCTTCCATTGAAGACCAACAAAAAAATGGACTTTCCTTCTAGTGCCACACCAACCAGGTAGCCAGATGCACAACATTCCCCCCTCCCTCTTGCCCAGCCATTCATGTCCTATTTCTGTGCCCTACCCTTGACCCTCCTCCCTTCTATTAAAAAATAAAATAAAAATAAATAAAGAATTTTTCTTGTAAACTGTAGCAAACAGTTGCTACAGTTTATACCCTGCCTGCATAGAGCATTATGCACTCATGTTTAGTTAAAAAAAATACTTTTTTTTCTAACTTTTAAACTGTAGCAAACTATTTGCTATAATGTAGCAAGCAGTTACAACAGTTTAGACGATACACAGAATGCTAAAGCTCTCAGGTTTGGCCACAAATGTGATGCTTGCTTTTGAAGTTCAGTATTGCATTAGATGTAGAGATCAGCTGACCACACCCCCCACCACAACATTGCACCCGGGGCAGTTGCTGCTCTCATCCTGCCATAGTTATGCCACTATTAGAACCAGAGGTGATATGAGTGAAGAAACAGTGAAAATAGTTGTGATACGGTGGGTAGGGTGGAGCTATTAGTGGAGTATGTCTAAGAAAATAAAGAGGATAAAAAAGGATTTGTTATACATAAGAGAGTGTAATATTAGTACAGGTATTAGTAGGGTTATGTGTTTGTGACGTTGGAGGGGTGAGTCAAGTGAGTGTGGGGTGGGAGGTAATTGGTAGAGTGGCTAAAGGAAGGAGAGTTGATTGGTAGAATGTACAGGGGAGTTGAATCTCTTTTAAGCAGAGAGATAGAGGTGCTTGCTCAGGTGGATGAGGGTGGAGTTTTGATCTGAATAACAAAAAGAGTAGAGGATGTGCGACCAGTTTTTAAATCCACAAATGACTTAACCATCATGCAAAAAGGTTTGTTTCAACCAATAACTGGTGCCAGAATCACAAATTGAAACTAAACGCCAAAAAACACATTATTCCATCCTTTGAGAAGTCACCTACCCCAGGGAATTACTAAATTGACAATATCCTCCTCAGAGCTGATCCAGTTGTTTGGCATTTGGGAACTTGTGTGGACAGTGACTTAACTTTCAACCAATGTGTGCCTAGTGTCATAAGAAAGTCTTTCTATATTGCACAATTTATGAACAAATTGATTGCAACTAGATCTAGAGATGTTATTATCTCCCTTTACGAAGCCCTCATTAGGGCAATCATTTTTTTTAATGCTCGCTTTAGCATTTATCTGTCCAGACACATGCAATAACTGGAATTCCCACAGATATACCTTACTAAAAGGATATAAGTCCTAAACAACAGGTCTTGCATGGACCACCTCAAAGCCTTATCACTATACTCTGTATCCTACAGAGTGCTAAGAGGTGACCTGTGTCTGGCATACAAGGCATCCTCCGACCCAGTACTGATGGACCTACTGAACATCAGCAAGTCAAATGACATCAGAAACACTCAGTTCAGGTATCTAAACAGAATGGTGTGGGAGACAGATATATATCACAAAGGCTACTACTGCTCCAGAACTGACTATCCATTCAATTAAAACAAAGCTCATCCCTGTTCATATTCACATGTAACTTGGATCTAAGGATGGGTAGTAGAAAATGTACCCTAGGATTGCCCCTTGTGCCACTAATGGATAGAGCCAGTTCCTAAATGCTGCATCCCTTACATGGGTCCCGTCAAATTATCTATGGTATGATCATAGATATTCTCACTAAGGCTAATATACAATTATCAGCCATGGGATGGGTAATGCCACTCAGGAAATGTTAATTCAAGCACCAAAAGGGAAAGTGGTTATGCTTAAAATGGCCTCCAAGTAAACCCGTGTTGTGATAGCAAATGGTTTTAAAAAATTGCCCTTTTTAGATCACTAAGTGCCTTCTCACCCTCTGACCCCCCCCCCCCCCCCCCAGAGCCTTAAACAGCTTCTGGTGCCTCTGGAAAATGATAGCTCTTATCTCACCCTGCCATCCCTCTCACCTCAACTGTTCACATAAATGACAAAGACAGAAATAGTGCCAAAAAATACATGTTTGATTAGTCTCAGCATTATTTAAAAAATAGTAAAAACACAACTCACTGTACTATTTCTCTCATTTATGTCTGGAATTCTCCAGAAAGTTCCAATGACATATATAGCAGTATCAGAAATGTAAAAAAAATATATATGGTACAATAAGTTTTGCAGTAACATGCATTTTTTGAGGGATACAAAGACTGAATCAAAAATGAATGTATCTGCCGAAAACCTGCAGCTACTTACTACCAAAAACTCCACAGTTTAAGAGTGACAGACCAAATGAATGAAGCAAACTTAGGGACATTCTGCAAAACTGCAGACAGTGCAAGATGGAATAGCAAATGCAAACAATGGTCCTGGTGAGCAACATGAAATACCTGTCTGCTTGACAAATCACACAAACAGCTGTGAGGGAATTCTCTTCACCTCAGCATGTTTTTTTTTAAAGTTACCAAGCTGTGCTACTCTGATGTTGACTTATACAATCTGTCTACTACTGGTCAGATTTGAACTTGACAAGCTCCCGCAAGTCTCTGTCTCTCATCAGTTCTATAACTGAGCCAATGAAACAGCAGAAAGTGGATGTCTATGGTCAAATTTGAGCCAAGGAGCAGACATCATTTTTAGGGCTGGAGTCTGAATGCTCTGCCAAATGTGAAGCAGTTAAGAAATGTGTAAAGTGGCAATGCCCCTAAAAGCACTGTGCTCTTGGTCTTTGCCTAATTTGCCTATATATAAGGCCAGTTGAGCTGTGTTTGTGTGTGTGTGTGTGTGTGTGTGTGTGTGTGTGTGTGTGTGTGTGTGTGTGTGTGTGTGTGTGTGAACTGTCATGCTTGCCAAAAGCCCTACTCTGTTTACCTACTCACCTAGCTTTTTAAATTTTATTGTATTATATTTTTTATTCTTTTGATAACTGTGTGGGTGGCCTGACTATACGCGACATTTTTACCTGCAATCTAGAGTGAGTTAAGGACAGAGAGAGAGGGAGATAAAAAGAGTGAGAAAGCAGAAGTGAATATACTGGTCACAGATTTACGAGAAAACCTAAAATGGAAGCAATCAAGGAAACAATACACCATAATGTGCGTCTGCAGTCATGCTAAAACAGCAATCGTTTCTATTCATACTAACAATTGGCAGTGATACCTCTCAACCTCTTAGATTGACAAATCTGGACAATGCCATAAATAAAAGTGCGACAAAGGGCCAAAAATAGGGACGCTTTTTAAATATTGCTCTTGCAAACTTTGAACGTTGATAGAATAACAGATTTTGCATTAGCATTAATTTTCTGAAGGGCATGAAGTCTGAAACACAAATGTCTGTCATTGTTTTCTAACTTCAGTCTTTAAAGATGTTTCACTAATTTGCCAGAAAACCACAACTTTATGAAAAATGGACCAAAAATATGAGGCAAATATCTGGACATTGCTAAGAAAATCTGTACAGTTGACAGGTATGGCAGTGATGTAATTGGATGACAGGAGTTTAGGTTTCTAAACTGCTTTAGAATTATAACTACTAGTTCAGAAAATATGGACATTTTGCTTTTTTTGATTAGCTAGTCTGTTTTGTAAAGGGTGCCATATCTTCTGTTGCGTGCATATGAGGTGAGGCAGTGTTTCATGCTCTGTGTCCCATAAGTGACAAAATGTTACCCTCATTTTAACCAATGGCTCATGGAGTAGTAGAAACAAGCACATGACAAAATATGAAGAATAAACGAAAAGTGAAAGCTGAACAAAGTGTCTGAGAGAAGAGCTGTAAACCACTGAGTGGAGGAAGTTAAGCTGATTTGTCATTAGAGCTTCCTTTGTAATTTAATACTGACAGTATACTTATTCAGCTATCTCCATGGCTGCTGTAGAAATTTGTGCACATTCAATAGTAAAGGCAAGTGTGTTTTTTTTCTCTAGCTATGTCTTTACTTGAGTTTTATCAGCAGTGGGCTCCCAGCTGTTTGATCATCTGATTCCTTAACCCCAGAAGCAATGACTAATGTGTTTATTATGTGAACAAGACTAGAAATATTAAACAAGTGCTTAACTGCATAATATACGTCTAAACAACAGTCTGAGCCACACTATGCAGCAGTTAACACATTATGGATAATTTTACTACAAATTCATAATCTAGACATAGTTCAGCCTACATTAAAACCAGGAACCACGTTTCCCATTTCAAATGTTTAGAGATCATATACATTAAAATAAGCCTATGTTCCTATATCTCCCCTGATATCTTCTTACCAGAAGTCATAAAGTGCCAATAATTACATCATAGTTAATTATAGGTTCATAGGTTCATACTAGGCTATCTGCCCTAGGGCATTTATAAGCCTAGCCAGAATGTGTTTGGCTTTCGCCACCCATTTTAAATTTATTTTGCTATGCCCTTTTTCGAGGTTAGTATACTGTGCCTCTATCTAACAGTGACACAGAAGTGATACCCGGGGTAAACCTACGATCTCCCATCCACTCATCAAGATTCCTCTTGAAGAGAGTCAATGAGGGACTCTGCCTAACCTGGACTGGGATTTTATTCCAGAGTGAAGGGAGCCTCTGGGTTATGAATCTGTCCCTCCAGCATGTCCTATTTATTTCAGTGCTGAGGTTCAAGTCTCTCGAGCGCGTAGCTCGATGGGATTTGGATTTTCTGAGGTGCAGCATGTCCATTAATTCCGGGTTGGACATGGCTTTATACGTCAGGCACAGATCTCCTCTGAACAGGCGGTATGCCACTGAGTAGAGCTGGAGTTTCTTTAACCGGGCAGCATATGGCATCTGTTTAAGCCCTTTGATCCTCTTGGTGAGGTACTTTTGGGGTCTTTCCAGTTGCTGCAGGTGTCTGGTAAGGTACATCCCAAAAGGGGCATTGTACTCAATTATGGGCCTGATGAGGGATGAGTAAAGAGGCACGATGACCTCCCCTGATCTAGATGTGAATCCCTTCATGATTAGGTGGGCTATATAAAATGTTTTTCTAACCACTTTGGCCACGTGGTTGTCAAATGAGAGATTGCTATCAACTTGGGTCCCCAGGTCCCTAATTACTTCTTCTGTACTTAATGGATTTCCACCTATGTGGTAATTTGTGGGCACTTTGTTTTTGCCAAAGGGGATGACTATACACTTTTGGCATTTAGCTTGAGGCCATGGCTCTGGCACCAGTTGTCTGTTTCTATGAGGCCCTTTTGGAGGATGCTTGTGTCGGCTGGAGAGTCGATTATGGCACCCAGTTTGCAGTCATCTGCGAACTTGGTCAGCCACAGTCCTTCCGTGTTGGCCTGTACCTCCGAGAAATATATACCGAACAAGAGAGGTCCCAGGACTGAGCCTTGTGGGACACCACTTGTAACTGGTTTGAGTCTGACATGGCTCCAGCAATTCTAACCATGTGGGTTCTGTCCTTGAGCCAGTTTGCAATCCATCTAGTGACATAGGTGTTTATATTTAAGCTGGTGAGCTTATCTATAATGCCCGAGTGGGGTATTGTATCGAAGGCTTTGCGAGGTCCAGGTAGGCTGTGTGGACCACCTTCCCTCGTCAATGGCCTTGGTGACTGTTTCAAAGAAATCAACCAGGTTTAAGAGGCAGGATCTGCCCTTAACAAAGCCGAACTGGGTAGGATCCAGTGTTTGTAGGTCCCCAATATCTTTATTTATGAGGTCCATGATGATCCTTTCCATAGCTTTGCAGACCAAGCTAGTCAGGCTTATGGGGCGATAGTTTCCAGGATCCGTTGAGGCACCACCTTTATGGAGAGGGACCACTGTTACTGTACGCCACTCTTTGGGCACATATCCTGTAGTAAGGCTGAGATTGAACAGTAGTTTTATGTTTGGGTTTAGCTCTTCTTTGAGTTCATGTAGGTCGCAGCCCGGGACACCATCTGGTCCCATTGATGCTGTGTTTTTTGCTTTGGAGAGGGCGGCTCTTACCTGAGCATCTGAGATGTCAGGGCGGCAGCACTCTGCTGGGATAGATATTTGCCCTTTTGATGCGGTGGTGGAGGGGAGAAGTTTGCGCTGCACCTGTCAGCTAGGATGTTGGCAATGTCTGTGGGTTCGGTGTATTTTTTGTCATTTTGGACTAATTCTGAGCATATCTGGGAATTACCACCCAGGTTCCTAACATAACTAAAGAAAGCCTTGTGATTATCCTTAGTGTCCTGTGCAATTTTTCTCTCGAAGCTGGCCTTAGACAATTTTATGTGTGCCCGTAGTTTTTGCTAATACTGATCAGTGATGCCTTCCCTTTTTGGGATTTTGCTTTATCATTTAGTAGCTTCCTCCTTCTATTGTATAGTTTGTTTATGGCTGGGGTCCACCAGACAGGACGCCTGCCTTTGGAGGATTGGGTCTTGGTTTTATTTGGGATCGATGATCCATGCATTCCTGAAGGTGTTCATAGAATGCGTTTATAAAGGATTCTGTGGTCTGGGCTGTATTTTCCACAGGCCCGGGGCTTTGAAGGATTCCACCTCAGTTTTGAGGAGTGTAAAATTTGCTTTAGCGAAGTTTTTCACTGTGGTTTTCTGGGCAGGGGTGCGGTCGGGATGTGAATATCCAGTGAGATTAGTTTATGGTCTGATCTTACCAGTGAGGGATACACTTCTGGTCTGGAGCATAGAGTCCCCATGTTGGTGATGATCAGGTCCAGTATGTTTTCCCCTCTTGTGGGAGTGGTAACAAGTTGTTCCATAGCATTTGAGTTTATAAATTCTAGGAACCTTTGGGCTAGGGTGTTGGAGCTAGAGTAATGCTCCCAGTCTATGTTTGGGTAGTTGAAGTCGCCCAATATAATGGTGTTTGGAGAGACCTTCATATTTTCCAGTGTTCTCAGGAAGGCCGAGTGGGGTTCCTGGGTTTGGGAGGGTGGTCTGTAGCAGGCTATAAACTGGAAGGCAGTTTTACCCACTGTTAGTGCTAGCAATAAAGGATTGTGGTTTACATAGTAATGTAATGAGCCAAAACATGAAAATTAAAAAAAAGTAAATACATTAAATCATGTGTTAATGTAGACTTAACACTGGGCAGAACAATATACAGAATATATCCAGAGCTCAGAATAAATTATACAGTTTTACATTCTTCAAGGCTTTACATTTGGGATAACTTTTAAAGTGATGGCTCTCATTGTTGCTGCAAACATGGAATAAAAGATAAATCCAAAAAGGCCTTTCCATAATGAAAATATTTAAAGTAACGGCTCGTGCTCAGACCTAGGGAAACATGCACCAGAACTACATACACTGTAGGAAATGCATGTTGCCACAGACAGTACCAGTAACAACACATACAGCAAACACTCAAGGCAAAGATGTTTTCTCAAGAAACAAGGTCAGAGCAAAAGCTAGCTCTGTAGCACAGAGATATAAAGCTCTATGTAGGGTGCTAGCAAACCAAATTTGATTAGTGGCTCTGGTGCCTGTTGAAGCTGACCAGGAAGGATGGAAGTGAGCAGCCATTGCCAGCTCATCCATCCTGGCGGACAGCAGCAGCTGTGGCTCATCACAAGGGTGATACCTAGTGGGAACACTCGATGCTAAGCTGTGGAGTCTGAGACAGCTGAGTCCATCTTGTTATAGTGAAGCCAAGGGAAACATGGCATGGTGATCATGGGCTTGGAGGAACTGCTGGGGGGAGGGGGCTGCACTCATAGGGAGACAGTAGGCTGCCCCTCAGGACCAGTGAGTTGACAAGCTCCCTACCACTTGACTTTTGCCAGGGAACAGAGGGCAACTTCAGGTTTCCAGGCAGAAACAAATGTGCTGTAGGGCTCTCATCTTGCCCAGGAATGCCTGGCTCCTGTTGTCCCACAATAAATGGGCTTATAGGGTAAAGGCAAAGGAGTCATTGGGTGATATTCTCAGGGGGGCAAATAAATAAATAATCAGGAGTGATAAAGCAAAAAATAATTTGAGACAAAAGCCAGAAATCAGGGACAATTTTTAAATATTATTCTAATTCACTTGGAAAGTTAATAGAACAAAATATTTTGCATCAATGTGCATTTTCTGAAGGACAGGAAGTATGAAACTCTGATGTTTTCCATTACTTCCTGACTGTAATGTTCATTGATTTACTAGAAAATCAAAAGTTTTACAACGGACAGGGCAAAAATATGAGGTAAAATTAGGGAAGTTCTGTAAAATCAGGGATGGCTGAGAACTGAGGTTCGTGGTTCATTTAATGTCAGAATCATTTTGTATAATGGAAACCAGGTAGTCTCACTTAAACATTAACATACTTTTCATAAGAAAAACTCATGTCAGGAAATGTCACATAGGTATGCAGGTGGAGGATGATAGGCCTCAAAACAGGTCCAGAATTTCATGGCTGAACACTTTAATCATTAGGCTGTGACAATTCCTACATCAGACAATTATAATGTAGTCTGATAAAAACTGACTTGAGAGAGGACACGACAGGTAATTTGCATGCTTCTTCGCTTGAGGATGAATGTAAAATACAAAAACCGAGAAAGTTCTTGGACCATCTAGGATAGATTGGTCTAAACCCCGAAAATAATTCCTCCCACAAGTGACTTACACTGGTGTTTCCTCTGTGTCTAAGTTTCCTCCCAAAACAACACATTTTATTTTTAATATTGAAGTCATGTAGTGTAAACAGACCTCACTCCCAAATCAAGGCATGCTTAAAACTCAAGTACAGCTTCAGTTGTACATACCAACAAGAATCACAACACCCACAATGTTCCCAGAATTATTAGCTCCTGTCATTAGTACTGGAAGTATCTTTAAATGGGCTTTAAATATCATTTTTCTCAGCCCAGTTGCCCCAAGAGCTACCTTCTTGCCATTGTTTCATCCTGCTCGGCTTCAATTTCTACGTCCTTACATTTAGTCATTACGAATCATTATACATTGTGTCTGTTAACCAACCATCATAGTTTTGTAAAATACAAATATAAAGAGACAGAAGGCAGAATGAAGGAAAGCTGTTTTTGACCAGGCTGAATTAATGCATGTTGGATAAACGGCATTCAGGATCTTCTTCTGTGGAGCACTGGTTCGTGTGCCTTGCTCCTTCTATCTACCCTGTGCATTTTTGTTTCAGTACTACTAAGACTTACTTCATGGCAAGGTATCATTGAGCTGTGAGAAGTAAAAGAAATACAAGTGCCGTAGAAATCTTGTGGCCTTGCTACAATCAGTTACCTTTTAATATATTTTCATGTATTTACATCTCTGTATCAGCACATATAAACATACATCTACGATCCATTCTTAACAGTGACTTCTTATTTTAACATTCTCAGAAAAAATAAGGACTGGTGTACCATTATTCTGCTTCATAAACAACTGTAATAAAAAAGAAACTAATTCAGCCATATAGGTTCATTTACTCAAATCAGATATTAGTGGCACACACCTGTTTAAAAATGAGGCACGCAACAAGCAACCCTAGAATACAACATGAATACAAAAAATGCACAGAACTGCAAAGAGTACACAAATCCCTCTGAGTTTTTTTACTCTAGACAACCCACATTTGGACTGAATCAAGCCATCACTGAAAAGCAAACTGGTAAGCAACATTCTTTTTGTAGTGTCAGAAGGCATTATATGCATTTGACAATACTGTCTTCTATTTTTGACAGTCAACATAGCTTCAGTACCGGTAGCGTTGTCGCCTCACATAAGACGTTGTCCTGTTTGATTCTCAGCTAAAGCGTCTTCCGTGTGGAGACATGCGTGAATGGACGTACCTTCGTTGAAGGTTGTGCGTCAGGGCCGGCAACTCGGCACGTAAAAATCTACTACCAATCATTTGCGGACCGGAGTTCGGCTGTGGCGACCCCTAACCAGGAAAAGCCGAAAGACACAACAACAACAACATAGCTTCTGTAGGTCTCTGAGTGTTTTGCAACAGTAGGGCATAACCGTATAACTTCACTTTGAATAACACTAACACCAGCTTATTCATTCCATATAATCACAATATTTTACAAGTTTTTGAATAAGCAGTCGAGAGAGAAGTTTATAAGTTATATAAGAAGCAAAATATGAATAATTTCCATAATCTTACATCAGGAGTATGTTCTGCTATTACATCACTTGTTAATAATAATGATATTGTTACCAAAAATGCTGATAATGGAGGTGGTTTAGTTGTGTTAAATGCCTCGTTTTAAGTTAATGCAATGGAGCGATTGTTGAATAATGATGATTATATAAAATTACTAAAAGTGAATATAATAAAATTGTTAATGGTGTTTCTAAAGCTGTGTATGGTATGCTAGCTCAGGAGAAAATAAATACAGAATTGTTAAAATATTTGCATCTCCAAAGATTCCGTTTACTTATGGAATTCCAAAAATTACATAAATCTATGGTTACCCCGCCGATGAGACCGATAGTGTCTGTAAAAGGCTGGATTACTGAACCTATAGCTAAGTGTCTGGACACACAACTTAGAATAGGCTTTGATAGAACTCGTACAATAATCAAGGACACTACTCAATTTCTGCATCAACTATATGAATATTCAGGAATAGAGAGTACCAAAGGTTGTAGTTTTGTGACACTATGATGTTGACTTCCTGTTTACTGTAATACCTGATGATCTTGGAGTCCAATATATGAGAATTTCTACTTGACTTTAGAGAGTACACACAGACCTATATTAACACTTTATGTCACTTATTAATGTTGGCCCTATCAAATAACGTCTTCTTGTTCCAACAACTTTTTAAACAGGTATGCAGTGTGGCAATAGGTACACCTATCGCCAATACCTATGCAAACATTTTTATGTATATATGGGAATGTCAATATATTTTACCATCAAACAATCCATTTCTTGACAATATAGCCTTTTATTGGTGACTCTTGAATACCCTTTTTATTATATGTCGTGAAGATGTAGATATTTTTGAAAGATTTATAACTATATTTCATATACTCTAACCTTTCTGAAGTTTAAGAAATGTTTCTCTCATGACAAAATAGATTTTTTAGATGTTATGATCTTTAAAAATGAAAAGGGTGGTATTGAGACTATGTTATACAAGAAACCAGTTAAGAGTAATTTTTATCTGCATAGGAGTAGTATGCATCCTCAGTTCATATTTAATAATGTAGTAAAGAATCAGATGTTGAGGGCTGCTAAATGGAATAAGTCGATGTTAATATGGATTTACAACTTAGTACAACGGCTGACAAGTTTGTATTAAGAGGTTATAATGCTGGACAAGTTAGTGTTATTCAAAGTAGAGTTAGACAGTTACACCCTACCATTGCAAAACCTATTTTTTTAGCAGATTGCAAAACTAAAGCAAGTATGGAGGTGAATTATCAAGCACCTAGACTTCTTTTAATCTATAATAGAAATAATAAAGTTGTACAACAGGTGATAAATAAATATAGGCACATATTAAGTGATAATCTGTTATTCCTTCAAGACCAAAGTTTGGATATTTAATGTGAAACATCTTTTATGTTATAAAGAGCAACCTCAAACACTATTTCCCTTTAAAAATACAAAGAAAGGTACATTTAAATGTGGTAGATGCACTGGAGGTTACAGCATTCTCACATGTTTGCGAGTACCAGATCAAGAATGTTTGCACCTCTAGTGGGTGCATGGACTATCTGGTCCAAGGTGTTTGTGTTTACAAAGTCCAGGAATATCTAGGCCTATATGTTTGGGGTTATATAAGTATACCAGCTTATAGTGGGACAGTAGAAGTTGCCTATGAATACAGCACTGGGTTGAATGGTGTGGGCCCTCAAGTAAGTCCAAGTACAAGTTATGGGTTACTTAGGTCATAGAGGGTGACCTATAGCATGCAAAGATATGACATCATTGGACTTCACCTACATAATCTGGGCATGTAGAAACTCAAGCATGTCATCCTGTTAAACTAGTCTTGAGGTCAGTTTGTTGCTAATATAGATTGAGACACCTTCAGCTTTGGTCCCTGCCAGTACAGCAGCTGGCCAGCATATGTGGACAGTATCATAGCCCTACACTACCAGGATGCTCTCAGTAACTGCACAGACATCCACATTCTCCAGGGTGAGAAGAGCCTAGGGGAGTGCTGCTTCTTGATTAGGCTCCTGGCATTGAGTAGCAACACCTTTGGATTCCCCTGGATTGATGTAGCTTCATCAGAAAGTTTGTCAGTCTGGCACTATTGGTGAGGACAATCTAAACAAACAATTAAGGGGGCAAATTAGCCCATATTCAAAAGCCTAGATGGGTTGGATGCAGACCATCCTTAGCAAAGCATTGTCATCTGCTGACTATCTTCCCATGCTCACTAATCCAATTACTGAAGTCAATCATCTTTTGTTCATGTTGTGTAATCATCCTTAGTGAAGGTAGAATACTGCTCAATGCCAGACTCACACCAGCATGAGGCACACAGTCTGAGAGCTCCATGATGTCATTCTTCCTATAGTCCAATGAGATACATCTCGGGTCATTTGTACCCACATGGACAATGACTGAATCTTAGTCTATTTCCTAATTAAAAGTAATAAATCTGATTGCATCTACCTTTAACACCAAAAATACCCTCCACCAAAACTTTATGCAGCACATTATTAAACATAACCTGTATAATGTTCATAAAACTCTGACAGTCCGTATTATTTAAAATTATAGGTCTGCAATTTTTCATTTCTTTCTTTTCCCTTTTCTTTTTCCATATAAATGTGATAACCCTATCACATACCTCATCCTTAACTACACCATCCTGTGACCACTCATTAACCACATTTAATACCAGCACATTTTGCTCTTCTTTTAACTTTCTATATATGTCTCATAACCTATAACATCAAAACCTGATATACAGTCCACACTAACCTTATCCAGTACCATATTCAATTCATCCAAACACACTCGTCTTATCAAACTTTCAATGGTTTCATCTGAAAGCCCATAACACCCCACTTCACTTTTCCACTCTTTCCTTTCTTAAATGTGTTGCTAACATACAGTTCCACATTATACATTTGTGTCCTTCTGCTTATACATAACAATCCTGTCTTGATTTTATTTCCTTTATAATACTCACATTATTATTCTTGAATACTTTTACCAAAAAAGGAGAAAACAACCTCTTTACTTATCAAATTATACCACTACTTATATAATAATATTTTGATTTTTTTTTGTTTTCAGCAAAAAGTTCATTTTTTTTCTTAAAAACTCCATCAGAATTCCTTTCTATAGTACTCAACATCTCATTATACATATTCCTATATATATACATATATATATATATATATATATATATATATATATACATATATATATATATATATATATATATATATATAGCGTCATCTTTTTGCCTTTTCTCTAATTCCATTTCTAATTTTTTATACGTTTCTTAAATACAATCCACTATACAGACTGTAAGGAGTAAAATTCTCTCATAGATTCATAATCAACCCATAACTGATTTACCTCTCTAGCAGTAATCTCTTAATTCCTTTGCCCTCAACTATTGTACCCTTATTTTCACCACATTCAACCCAAATAACTCCATAATCATAAAAAAATACCATAACTCCACCTTTTACCTCACTCACAAACTCTTATAATAAAAATGATCACTTTCAGTACACTGATCACCTCTTTTATATGTCCACTTACCATTAAACCATATGTTTAACATTCCATATCTAATAGTCTCTTTTAATTTTCTTACATCCATCCCTTCTTTTTTTGTTACACTTTCTAAACCCACAACTAAAGTCCCTTTAACAATCATTTTCACATTTAACAACACATAAGGCTTCAACATATAAAACAAACCTTCTCTTTCTTTTATTGTATTAAAAATCATAAATCCATATCAGCCTAAATACACCCTCACCCCTTCTTACACCCACAACATAAGTTCTCCCAGCCCTTAGATAGTAAAATCTAATACCTTAACCTCTTCTCCATACAATAACACAACCCAAACAGCTCTCCATTCCAAAATTCCACGGAACTCTTATACCATACTACTTGTACTCTACAAAATACAAGATTTATCTCAGAAGTTGATAAATTACTTTAACCTCCCATTTTCACACCATTGCAAATTGACAAGTCTTCTATCTTTATTAATCCAGCTATTGACATTAACCAAAATAAATCTATCATCATCCCTTGCCTTTCTTTGTAATTGTTTGAGAGATTTTTTTTACATTTTCTCTTCCTTACCATTACCCTAGGCCCATCTGAATTTCTTTCTCAAACTTCCTTTACATTTTCTCTGGAAAATCAGATCTATCCATATCTATTTCCTCTTCTACATTCTCAACTTCATCAGTAATATTACATGCCTCCTCTTGAGTTATTTCACACCAAATAACATTTTCTCCATCATTAGATATTATATTTTTTATCACTTCCTGTTCTTGTTCATGAAACTCAGTGCCTTCAACATTCTCTTCACCAGTGTTAGATTCTTGGCTCTCGTCATAGTAAATCCAAACATGCCCCTCCTGCTTAAAATTCTGCATTCCTTTTTTACACTTGTTCATATGTCCTTTTTCTCCACATCTGAATTTAACACGTTCATTGATAAAATGATTAAAGTCAACTCAAAAAAAGAGGCCTTTGGCTGACAAATATATCGGACTGTTTCCCTGTTGCTAGCCACATGAATAGCATTGGGTAAATTTTGTAACAAAGTATTTTTCCCATTTTAAAATAACATCTAATTCCCACCCCCATTCCAAACATCTCTTTCATCTTTAACTTTAACAGTACTAGATACTGAATGAGACATTGATAAAAAATAATTTTTCAACTCGTACCTGAATTGAACAGGTACATTATTTTTTAACCTATTCCCATGACCAGAAAATATAAAGTCATTCTATTAAAAAAAGTCCTTTTTTTTACAAAAAGGTTCACTAATCCCTCAGTCTCAAATGTTACATCACAGAAATTTTCCTTTCCTAGATGAATCAATGATCTGATGCTCTTAGTAGTAAACCCTATGACAAAATTACATTGCCCCAAATAAAATATCAATAGTTTCCTCCTTCTAATTTCGTATTGTCTTTTGTTTTTAACAATATTTACAGTACCTGTTGATTTCACGACAGCTTCAGCATATGATTTTTTCGGGTCTATATCAGAACATTGAAGAATTAAAACTTCGAATGTTCTGATATCGAACACTATTCAGCGAATGATAAGAATAGCAAAGGTGCAGAACAGCAAATTCTTTCCTCGGGAAAGAATTCGGTTGGCCGTTTCTGTTGCTTCGCTATTCTTAGCACTGTGGTAGAAATTTACGGGTTGGGTTCAGGTAAGTGTGTGATTGTTTGTACGTTAGGGTTAGGGGCAGGTTAAGTGAGTTAGGGTTAGGGCGTGGGTTAGGCGTGTGTGCGATAGTGACAGATTTTAGGGTTGGGGCAGTTTAAGTGATTTAGGGTTAGGGCGCGGGTTAGGTGAGTGTGCGATAGTGACGGACCTTAGGGTTAGGGTTTGGGTTAAGCTAAGGGTAGATAGTAGTGTATGTTTAGTTTAGTGTAGCGTTAGATGTAGGAATTTAAGTGTATAAGTGTGGTTGCTGCTTGTTTGATGTGCTTGTGTTGTGTGTATGTGTTCCGGAGCAGCAAATTTTTTTCATGGGAAAAAATTTGCTGTTCTGAATGTTTGATATTTTTAGTTGAGATGTTTTGGGGCTGATGAAATAGCATTCACTATTTTCATCTTTCGATAACGTGATATAAACACATGTTTTCTGTACCTTCCCTACAGTTACATCCAGTCCATTTATCCCACAGTTTATTTCTCTTTGTGCTCCTTCTCATTTCTAAACTCCTTTTCCATAACTTCTGACCATGACCTTTCTGATTCTTCTCCTGGATCACCTTTCTCAATCAGCTTAACAAGCTTAACAGCAGGAGGCCCTTCTGATGAAATTTCAGTCACTGCAGTTCCTTCATTTGAACTAGTTTTAAAGTGAGCTAAACACTATTTGTACAATCCAAACAAACTCTCTTTCCTTCTGTCTAACAGACTATCTTTCTTCGACTCACTATCACTTCCAGAACCATCACCACTTCTTTCTTCCTCCTTCACCCTCATTCATGTAGCTTTTCCTGGCTGCTGCCTCTTTGCCAGAAATGGAAGCAGGAAGTGCAACAATAGAATGTCCGCACCCACACAAGAATAGAGGCTCTTTATTGAATATAACAGCTTCTATACAGTGTTTACATTATTTACAATATATACATTATTTACAGTTACTTACATCTTACATGACAACATTATATAACTTCATATATTTACAGTATTTCAATTATTCCTCCCCACTCCTTTTTCCACAATCAAAAATGCATCTTTTTCAAAATTTCCACTGATACCCATTTCCCATTATATTTTATCTAATTCAAGCTTTCATTCTTTGTGACCCATAAAACATAAAACATTTTTTATCAATTTCTTCCAATTTCTTTGTTCTTTTGTTTCCATAATATCCATATTCTATCATGTTCATGTTTATGTCTTTTACAATTTTAGTATAATTCATTACATTAATTTTTCCCACAGTTTTCTCACTCTCATAAAACATGTTCTATTGTTTCAATCTCTCCTCAGTGGTTAATTACTCTTTCCTGAATCCTTTTATAAGGAATATATACTTTAACAGGCAGGTTACTTATCATTAACCTCCACATAAAATCTTTACATTCATACATTTTTTGCTCCATCTAAGCCTTATTTTAATTGCATTTCATTTTTCATTATCTAAGTTTTTCCATGGATACATATAATAACGTTCCCTCATTATATTTTCAAACCATTCTTTTCTTTTTTCTGCACTCCCTATTTTCAATTTCCATAATAACATTTTATTTTAATACTCTTTAATCTCATTATTAACACTATTCTTCCATCTTTTCCCATATCTTAAACTTCTCCAAACATCTTTGCATTTGATTTTCATTATATCAACATATATTACTAAACCTCTATTACTACAATGACTCTCTCCACTTTATTAGAAAGATTCTTCCTGATATCTATAATACAGTCCCAATCCCTCACAATCCATACCTCTCCAACTACCCTGCTCTCAACTCCAACTTCAAAGAATCTAAAGACCTTGCCTCACTCTTACTCCAATTAATCTCGATCAACCTCTCTGGCAACATACATCCTAATCCCGGACACTTAGACAACCATGCTTCTAACCCTAACTTGTCTTCCTCACCCTCTCACCATAAATATCTCCTTTTTGCTACTATTAACACCCAACGTTTATGCAATAAACTCCTTATCCTTCATACCTGGCTATCACATTACCACCCTGACATTCTCTCTATCACCAAAACATGGCTAAAACCCCACATAAAAGATTCCAGAACTACCCCTCCCAACTACAAGATCATAAGAAATGACAGAACTCTAAAGAAAGGTGGTGGAGTAGCCCTACTTTTTTCCTCCTCCCTAACAGTGACACCCTTTACCAAGCCTATACCCCAATTTTCAACAGCTGAACTAACCCTGGTCCTCCTGAAAATTAATAACCATAAAAACATATGTATAGCTGCTCTTTATATTCCACCAGGAAATAACATCCCCATTATTGAAGATATCCTCTCTTGGTTCTCATCCAACATAAGCAATGAAACTTTACTCCTAGGTGATGTAAATATAAACTGGACTTCTATTCAATCACCTACAGCACCACAGAATATAAACCTATACAACTACACCCAAATAATTACTTCTCCTACTAGACTTAATAAAGATAACTCCGGTAGTATTCTGGACTGGATATTAATTTCTCACCCCAACTCCATTTCTGACAATGGCACCCTACCCAACTCCCTCAGCGATCATCTCCCTGCCTTTGCTTGTCGCTCACCATCTTCCTTCCATCTTCACCACAACTACATCACAACTCATACCCTAAAAAACGTAAACCATCTAGCTTTCTCTGACTCACTAAAACTTATGAACTGGAACCCTGTAAAAACCCTCCCTCTTGACGATGCTGTTACATACTTCAATACTACATTCATTAACCTACTAGATAGCTTTGCTCCCCCCAGAACTAAAAGAATCAAAACCAAATCCACCCCTTGGCTAACTAAAGCAACTATTAAACTCATGCATCTCCGAGATAAATCTTGGAAGCGTTACCATAAATCTAAAACACCTAGCTCCCTTACTGAGTATAAACAACTCCGTGATAAAGTGAAAAAACAAATTGCTTTAGACCGAAAGTCCTACTATTCCAAGCTTCAAAACAATCATAGATCCAACTCCAAAACATTTTGGAACAGTATATATGCTCTCCTCTCTCCTGGCAAAAAAACAATCCCTGCCCCGACCCTAACTCTCCAGATCATATCTTAGCTACCCAATTCAACTCTTTATTTATTGATTCAATAGCCAAGCTCACTACATCATTCTCCAATAACTCTTCTACTCCACCCTCACCCCACACCCTCAACTCTACTCACCTCCCCCCCTTTAACATACAACCTATATATCTGCACACCATAAAAAAACTTCTACTAAAACTAAAACCATGCTCTCATGCCCCAGACAACCTTCCATCTAACTTTCTCAAGCTAGCTGTTGATGCCATAGCCCTTCCCATCACCATACTTATCAACCATTCAATCCAAGAATCCTACGTACCCCTCCTCTGGAAGAAAGCGTTCATCATTCCCCTCCACAATGGAGACAACAATACTGAAATCTCCAACTTCTGTCCTATAGCCATCCTGTCCCCTATCTCAAAAGTCCTTGAAAAATGCATACACTTGCAACTCCTTCCCTACCACCTAAACAATGAATTTAGCAAACTGTACTTGTTTTACTACGTGGTTTTCTTCTATATTTTAAGTAAGTAGTTGGATTTAAACTTCCATTTGGATCCAGGTCATTTGTTTGATACATCTATAGAGGAGGTGCAGTTTTTCGTTGTGGTGTTCAACATGGATTTAGACCTGGACATAGGACTACCACTGCCCTTCTCTCCTTCCTTGACATCATCAACCATGAATGAGACTCTGGCAACATTGTATCTAGCCTTCTCCTTGACTTATCAAAGGCCTTTGATACTGTTTCCCACAACCTTCTCTTGTCCAGACTCTCTCTTCTCAATCTCTCCCCCTCCTCTATTAACTGGTTTTCCAGTTACCTTTCTAATAGACAGCAAGCCGTCAAGTGGAACAATAGTACCTCTTCCTTCCTTCACACTCCACAAAGAGTTCCACAAGGCTCAATACTGGGTGCTTTACTTTTTAACATCTTCATTAATAATTTTCATCAGTGCATTCCTAATACCAAACTTGTCCAATACGTGGATGATTCCACCATAATTTGCTATGCTCAATCTCTCCCCAAACTCATGCAACTAGCACAAGATGCCTTCTCTTGTACCAAGTCTTGGATGCTGATCACCTTGCTCTTAATGCATCCAAAACCAAAATCATGATCTTTACCCCATCTAAAACCACCTCTATCGATAAAAATTCCTTCTCCATAGTCAGTCAGAATAAGATTCCCATTGAAATAGTCTCCCATACAAAACTTATAGGTGTTACCATTGATGAACATTTAAAGGTTGACATTCATATACAAACTAGTATTAAGAAAACACACCAAAAGCTTGGAATGCTGTATCGTCACAGCCGTTATCTCACTCCATCACCCAAACATATACTTTCTATTTTCTACCTCATCCCCTCTCTCTTGTATGGAGCCCCTCTCCTCACCAACCTTCAATCCTCCCTAAAGTCAAAACTGTCATCCTGCTACAATAAAATCTCTAAGTTTGCTATTGGGACCAAATCCTCCTCCCACCACTGTGATGCACTCCACTCCTTGAACTGGCTGGACCTCCCCCACAATCTCTCTTACATTCAACTGTTAACTGCTCACAAACTCATTTTCAAGCCTTCTAACTGCCCTTCCCTCTCCTCCATACTCAACTTGCATCATTCTGACAGACTACTCAGGTCCAGTAACCAGAACCTCCTCGAAGTGTACAAACCCTTACATGCACCTGGGCAATTTCTACTGTCTTTCTCCCTCACTCGCTTATGGAATTCACTCCCCCCCCACATTCAAATCACCCAAAACCACACCGCCTTCAAGACGATGCTCCATTCCCATCTCTCTTCTCACTGGGAATGCTCATGCTCATACCCCACCTGACTCCCTCTATGTCATTTCTGCACCCTCATCCTTTTTTCTTTTCCTCCTTTCTCAAAACTCACCCTAGTGGCTCACTTAATTTCATTTTCACTCCCTCTCCCTTTCCTCCTTTCTCATAACTCACCCTAGTGACTCCCTTCATTTCATTTCCACTCCCTCTCTCTTTTTCCTTTCTCATAACTCACCCTAGTGACTCCCTTCATTTCAATTTCACTCCCTCTCCCTTTTTTCCTTTCTTATAACTCAGCCTATTCATCTTTCACTGTTCTACTCTCTTACTAATTCTTCCTACCTCTCACCTCATGAAACTTTCAGTGCATAAGTGCCTGCACTCCAAATTATACTTACGTACTCCAAAATACTTATGTTTTAATTTCATTCAATGCTTTGTTACAACACCTTGCTCAAATGTTATTATTCTGTCTTCTATATTACTGTTTTTAGCAGTTTTGAAAATTGTATTGTACTTAACTTTGTTGATATTAGCTTTATAATAATTGTAAATGGAGCTTTTCTCCCCGGGCTTCCATTAAAAATGGGCTCATTGTGACCCAATGGACTTTCCTGGTTAACAAACTGCAAATAAAATAAATTTACTACATTCCTGTTTTCTTCTTACAATCCCTTCAGCACTTTATGCAGATTCAATACAGCTGAATGTACAACAGGATTTATTAAGCCCTAAATGTCCTTCTTCTTCCTGCACATACAAAATTCCTCTCCTTACAGGGTTTACTCATGGTCTCCATATGAATGAAAATATAATCAATAGCAGTTCTTTTACATATTTAGACGGGATCATTTACACACTTGCCAAATAGGCAAACTTACCTAACAAAATAGAGTTTATTAAATAAACCTTTTTCTTATATGATAATCTATATGACCTCCAAAATATGCATATTTCTCTCAGCTTTTGCATCATTCTTTCCCATTGTCTTTCTTTCCTTGTATTAAACCCAAACAATCTTCCTAGAATATCTACCTCTTCATCATTAAAGTGAAAACCACCTCCCAATAATCCAGTTCCTTTATTTTTATCCTTGTTGATACCTAGACCAAGCATATTTAAATACTTCTTTTAAATAATTCCTTTTGTTGGACAATCCAAGTATGTAATTTTAAAATGATACCAATATGGTCCACTAATTATGTATAAGCAATGCAGATGTCAGGTACATTTTCTGTACACCTAACTGATCTGTTTATTTATCTGCTCATGACGTTTTAAACTGTTTTTTAATGAAATTCAGCTGTAATCTAACATGTGACTAATTAAGACCTTCTATTTAAACAGTCGCCTCTTTGAAGGAAACTGTTTCTGACTTGAAAAAGCTTGGTATTACCCAAGCGAAAGCGCTTGTCTGATTTTGCTGTTTTCAATTTGCTGACCTTTTGGATTTTTTATTACTCAATACGGAATAAAGGATCTGCCTTTTTTACGAATTATTGTCTTCATTTCACGGTCTTGGAGCTTCTTTTCCTGATATTTAAATACTTACTTAATTTGCTAATTCCTTGTTCCATCCATTTCTTGTTTTTAGTAATTAATACTACATCGTCTACATAAGTAAGAATAACTGGGACATAAATCCCCTCTATTTTCCTATACCTTGCTGTTTTCAGTTCTCTATTCATTGCATTTACAATCACATTCATAGCTAACACAAAAATATGCTGCTTGCTGGACAGCCCTGTCTTACCTCACACTCTTTTCTTATTTCTTCACTTAACCGTCCATTTAATATTATTTTAGTAATAATATTCTCATATACTAATCTTATAACTTTTATTACTTTTTCGCTTACATTATAATCACTTAATATACTCCATAATTCCTCATATTGTATTCTATCGAATGCTTTATTTACAGCTCCAACCAATACTTCAGTTTCCACTTTTTTATTTATAATATCGCCTATTACCTCTCTTAACACCCATAATAAATCCTGAGTTCCTTTCCCTTTTTTTCCAAAAATCATACGTTCCATCAGTCTATCCACACCTTTTCCTGATCTTTTCCCTGTCTCTCCAACCAAGACTGGACTAGACAGTCAAGAGGAGAAGGTAAACACTTGCACCACACCACACCACACTCATCACATAGTCATATTAAACCTACACCTCCAAAACCCACACATAGAAACACAAAAACATTCACGGAGGCTCTCAGTAACACTCTGTCTAAGCAACAGAGACCTCCAAAGCAGAAATGCAAGCAACCTCCACCCAAAACACAATCCAAATGACACATGGCCCACAAACTCACCATGTCACTCAACCACAGCCCATAAGGAAAAACAACGTACCCAACACACTAGTCATAGGTGACTCTATAGTCAGGCACACGGATGTCCGACTCACCAGGCTAAACAAGGAGAAGGTTACTGTCAGCTGCCTGTCAGGTGCCAGGATCCGTCACATAATGCACACACTCAGGTCACTCCACAACAAGTATAAATATGACTCCGTCATTGTCCAGGTTGGTGTGAATGACCTGAAATGTACCTACCTGGACTACATGAAAAGAGACATGGAAGAGCTCTCCGATCTTGTAGCCCAGGCAGATATGACCCTAGCCTTGAATAGCATCCTACCATCACCCAGAATGATACCACAGTACAAGGACAAACTGATTGACTTCAACAATTGGCTAAGTTTCTGGTGTCATTCTAAGGGGATCCAGTATCTGTCTGCCTGGGATGACATGGTCAACAGACCACAATGCTTTCCCGGAGATGGCCTGCACCTGTCGCCCCTGGGATTCTGGATACTGGCTAAGGCTCTTGCCACCCCTATAGTGCCTTTTTTAGGCAAGGTTCAAATGACAAATTCACCACCGTAACAGGTACAGGCAAGCAAAAACTGAGGGTAATGCTACTCAATGCTAGAAGTCTAAACCTCAAAATGCACTTACTCGAGGCACTCCTTAAAATAGAGAACACTGATATCTGTGCAGTGACTGAGACCTAGTTCAAGGCTCCAGAGAGAACCCCTGCATTACCAGGCTGTAATTCATACCACACCTTTCAGCCATCTAACCTGGACTGAAACACTAAAGGCAGAGATGTGTCCATATTCATTAAGGATATCCACACCTCAATGCTAGTTGCTCAGCATAATGCAGCCAAGATTATCCAAGTGCAACTAACTCTGGGAGAAACTGCAATCCAAATTGTAGCTTGCTACGGATCCCCCACCATGCCCTGGGATTCCCACTCCTCCTTTCTTCATATACTGGAAAATATTAGGGTGCAACCAAACACCCTAATAATGGGCAATTTCAACTACCCCACCATTAACTGAGGAAACTACTCATGTACCAACTCCTTCGCTCAACGTTTTCTGGAATTCATAAATTCCAATGCCCTGGATCAACTTATCCACACTCCCACCAGGGGCAACAATACCCTAGACCTAGTCATTACCAACATGAGCAACCGGTGTTTCACACCTAAGGTCAACTCCTCGTTGGTCAGATCCGACCATAAGCTAATCACCCTAGATATCCACATCCCGCCCCCACCCCCCATTAAGGAAACTGCCGTAAATAATTTCTCCAAAGCCAACTTCATGCTTCTTAAGACAGAAGTGGGAAACTTCAAGACACCCATGCGTATGGACAGTACAGTTACGGCTGCCGTATCCTACACAAATGCCCTCTATAAGCACTTACACGAGTGCATGGATCATGCTATCCCTAACGGGACCAAGACACTATCCTCCAAAAAAAGGAAGCCAATCTGGTGGTCCCCTTCCATAAACAAACTCTACAACAGAAGAAAGAAAATGTTGCAAAAGAGAGTGAACTCCCATGAGTGGAGGAGCTCCCTGGTCAGCATCAGTAAGAAGCTGTGATCCCTCATAAAATCCTCCAAAGTGAGTTATGAAAACAAAATCACCACTGATTGTAAGGACAACCACAAAGCATTCTATAGCTATGTCAAGAATCTCAATGGCAACACACAGATCAGCTCTGAGTTACAGCACAATGGCACGAAATTGACAGAACCAACTGATATTGCCAACATCCTGGCAGATAGGTTCAGTGCTAACTTTTCCCCCCTCTCACCCCCTAAAGGGCCCACATCTATACATAAAGAATTCAGAGTCCCTGTAATTACAACTACGCGGGTAAAAACGCAGTCTCTAAAGCCAAGAACACAGCATCCATGGAACCGGACAAAATCCCAGGCTGCGTTTTACACAGACTTCAGAATGAACTGGCTCCCAACCTAAGCACCATGTTCAATCATAGCCTCACTTCAGGCATTGTGCCCACTGAATGGCACACAGCAACAGTTATCCCACTCCACAAAGGAAGAGCCACCACGGACCCGAGGAACTACCATCCTATTAGCCTGACGAGCCTGGCCTGCAAGGCCATGGAACGTATCATCATGGAATTTATAAACAAGGACATTGGTAATCTCCAAACTCTGGACCCCATCCAGTTCAGGTTTGTAAAAGGCAGATCATGTCTCCTAAACCTGATAGATTTCTTTGAAGCAGTCACCAAAGCCGTAGACGAGGGTAAGGTGGTTCACACAGCCTATCTTGACCTCACCAAGGCTTTTAATACCATCCCCCATTCTGGAATTTTATTATTTATTATTTTTATTGACATTTGTTAACCGGGTTGGTCCAGCTAGGCCAAAGGCCCGTTTTCAGTTGAGACCCGAGGAGAAAAGCTCCAGTTACATTCAGACTACAGTTTACAGTACATAAAAAGACAAGTACACAAATTATCTGTACAATTTTGATTTGAAAAAGATTTGAAAAGAAAACTGAAAATGTATGCATAAAGCAATTATACAAGTTGCCATTTTACAAAGACACATATCAACATATTAGTATGCAATTTTAAAAATGTTCAGTTATAAACATTGGTTAACTAGGTAAGGTACTATATGCTTTTTAGGTGTCAGAGGTGAGAGAAACAACAAGTGAGGTGGGGGGACTTAGGTAGGGTTATGGCAGGGACAGGTTTTGGTGTTAAGTAGATGAAGTTTGAGTTCCTTTTTAAAGTGTGATGGGTGTATAATGGAACGTATGTCTAAGGGGAGTTTGTTCCAGGCTTGAGCTACAGAGCATTTATATAGAAGTTTGCCCACATTTTTCTTAGGTTGGTCGACAACTAGAAGTTGCTGGTTAGAGGTGCAGAGGGTCCAAGATGGGGAATAAGTAGAGACAAAAGAAGAGACAGCTGGACAGGAAGATGCTCTGTATAGAATAGTGTGCATTATTTGAAATTGTTATAGCAGCAGTAGTTGTGGGAATTCAAGCCATTGTAGAGAGTTTAGGGCTAGACAGTGATGTGAATTGTAAGGAGAGTTAGTAATGAATCTAGCAATTTTGTGATAAGTTTGTTGAAGTTTGTTCAAGGAAGTGGCCTGAATATTAGTACTGGGGCAGCATAAAGAAGTGGGGGAGGAGGAATGCTTGTGCCAAGGAGAGTCTAGCATTAGAGGTTAGGAATTTTATGTTGCGATAAAGCAAGCCTAGTTTCTTGTGTGTGTTTTTTTTATGCATTGGAGTAAGTGTAGGTTGAATTTGAGTTCATCATCTATAATGACACCTATAAATTTTGTGTGGGGTTCAGGTTTAAAGATTGTGTTGTTGGAAGATGTGATAGCAAAATTGGATTTATGGTGGGAAAGAGATCGGGGACAAAGAGCAACAGTTTGGTCTTTTTCAGGTTAAGGATTAGTAGATGATCAGACAGCCACTTTTCAGTGGATAGAAAGGTGTGTTGGGTTCAGAGATATTGCTGGAGATGGACAGGAGTGTTGAGTCGTCTGCATATTGGATGGAGGATGACTGTTTATAAGATGTATATAGTTCATTTGTGACAGTAGGGGACCCAAGATGCAGCCTTGTGGAACTCCAGTTGGGACTGAAATATAGGGAGAGCAGGATGAGTGCCATCTAACTGATTGCTTCCTGCTAGAGAGGTAGCTGGAGAACCAGGCAAGGGAGGTAGAAGACAGGTTGAGGTTTGCAAGTTTAGTTAGTAGGATGGAGTGACAGATGGTTTCAAATGCTTTGGAATGGTCAAGAAAGAGACAGGATATGAGTTGGTTGCTGTCTTGAGCTTCAACTATGGAATGAGTGAAAGACAGGAGGGCAGTAGATGTGCTATGGTTAGGCCGGAAACCATGTTGTGTGGGAGTGAGGAGGTTGTGCTGGAGGAGATAGTTAAGAAGCTGTGAGTGAATGTATTTCTCGAGTATCTTAGAGAGGGGGGATAGGATAGCAACGGGGCGATAGTTAGAAGGGTCTGTTGAGTTGCCTCCTTTATGGAGGGGGATAGTGAAGAAAAATTTCCAAATGGAAGTAACTGTAGCTTCCTGGATAGCTCTGTTGATAAGAATAGATATGGGAGAGGCTATAGATTCAGCAGCAAATTTGAGGAAGGTAGGAGGGAGACTGTCAGTAGAGGGAGAGCAGGGTTTAAGTTTCAGAAGTGATTTAATGTAGGAAGTGGACACAGGTTGAAAGGAGAAGAGATTTTGGTTGTGAGTATTGGGAGGGGTTGGTGGAGTTGTAGAGTTAGTGTTGGAGGGTGTGAGATTTTGGATTGTGTCAATAAAGTGTTTGTTGAGGAGAGTAGCGGTTTCCAGAGGAGATGTATTAGGGTATGATGAGGGGTTAGAAGGGCAACCAGGGGAGAGGATTTTGTTAAGAGTAGCCCAATACTTGTGGGGGTTGGATTTGTTATCGAGTTGAGCAGAGTTATAGTAGGATTTTTTCTTTACTGATTAGTTTCTTAACTAGATTCTGTAGTTCTCTGTATTTATATAGTAGGAGAGGTTCCTTTGTTTTAAGCCATGCTTTCCAGGCGCACTTTTATGCATAAGGGATTGAGTATCCTTAGAGAGTCAGGGAGGATAGTTTGATTTGATTCTAATTTTCCTGGAGGGAGTGAGGGAGTTCAGGGTATTCAGGAAAATGTTGTTAAACTTGTTGACAGCATCATCGAGAGGGATTAATCTAAGGATGGACCAGTCAAAACTAGATAGTATGGAGTTGAATAAGGAGATATTAAAGTTGGAGAGCTTGTGATAGTCTCTGTAAAGGTGGGGACTGCGTGATTGGGTGAAGTGTCTTAGAATGGAGGTGGGGAGATGATCACTTAAGGAGTTGGGTAGGGTAGTGGGGCTATGGTAGAGGTAGGGGGTGTTAGTGAGAATCCAGTCAATGGTGAAGCTGGATGAAAAGTTTTTATGGAAGTGGATAGGGGATGTTATCAATTGATGGAAGCCATGTAGGTTGATACTGAGTTGGGGAGAGTCTTTTATAAGTTTGGACCAATCTATATTCACATCTCCTAGAATGAGGGTTTCATAGTTTAAGTTGTGGCTAAACCAAGATAGGATATTTTCTAGCATGGGCATATTATTTCCCGGAGGAATGTAGATGGAAGCAATAGCAAATTTCTTGTGTGGATTTAGATGGCAATTTAGTTTGATAAGTTCAGCTGGACGGAAGTTAGGAATAGGGATGGAGATAGGTGAGAGGTTAAGGCTATCTGAGTAAAGGATGGCTACACCACCTCCTTGTTTTTGGGAATCTGTCGGAGCAGTAAATATTGTAGTCAGGTGGGAGTATTTCTTTGTTAGTGATGTGAGGCTTCAGCCAGGTTTCAGATAAGGTAACGATGTTAGGGGTGGTATGGGCTATCCATGTGTGTAGTTCAGTGATTTTGTTAGTTAGCCTTTGTATATTTGCTGAGTAGCTAGTTAGGTATTTCTGTAGTGAAGTGATTTGATTGTGAGAATGGGCATGGTTGGGAGTGTGAGCAGAGGGAGAGGTACAGGGACGATTGAGTGGTGAGTGAGTGTGGGGAGAAGAGAGGGGGCCTGAGTTGGGGTGGATATCTACAGAGCTGAGCAAGTTATTAGTTAGAGGAGTGTGTGGAGTATAAGGTAATAGGTAGTTGTAGAGTTTTGGTTTAGACTTGGACGTATATGTATAGTTCTGAAATATAATTAGTTTGTGGAGACAGGTGGTAGAGTAGTTGAAGACAGATGGGGAGATACTATATGAGTTACTTGTTTGAGGAGTTGCATAGAAGCATGAGTTGGAGGAACATGTAAGTGGGTGGAAAAGTTAGGAGTGATAGGAGGTAAGAGCAGAGAGTACTAAGAGAAGTGTAGTGGTATACAGAAGAGAATGCACTATAGGAAGTGTGTTGAGAAATTGTAGAGTGTGATAAGCTAAGTAGGGTTGGAGGTGGGGCAGTTCTAGATAGGTAGTTGATGGGCTGGGCTTAGTTTGGTGGTAGGAGGAGGTCTGTGAGTGGATGAACAGACAGGAAGGGGAGGGAATAGGATAGTATAAAGGTAAGTGATGTGGGAGTGGGTGAGAATGGTGGTAGGGTAGGGAAGCGAATTGAGGCCGAGCATACCGAGGGCGAACGGAGCTGGCCTACACCCATGGAAAAGATATCAGGAAACAATTAGAAAAGCAGGTTAGTTTGGCTGATGTGAGAGCAAGACAGGTGGGGGGGGGTTCAGAGAGAACTAGACAGAGTAGCTCTGTAAGATTAGAAGGTAGAAGATTAGAGTACAGACCCAGGGGACGGGCAGAAAGGATAGTGGGGTGCAGTTCACAGGGAAGAGACTAGAGAATAAGCAGAGGAGGGCACAGCAGTCAGAGAGCGAGCCAGTTAGGGAAAAGATAGAAATATTGGGAGGGCAGGTTAGAATGGAGAGAACAGGAAGCGGCCCAGAGATATGCAGGATTACAGCGAGAACAGGAGCACCAGTACAGGTAGCAACTACAGGATATAACAGATTAGGCAGGACGTACTTAAGTATGCTCTTGAAGTAAAGGGAGACATCAACAAAGGGAATTTGACTGCAGGAGGTTCCAGGCAGGATCGGTCAGTGGGCTTAGAAGCTGTAGAGTTTATTGCTAACCTACAAAAAGGAAAAGAGATAAAAAGAAGGGTTGGGCAGAAATAGGAACTCAGGTAAGTGAGATACTGAAAAACAACTGGACAAGGTATTAGTGTATATGGGGGGTGTACAATGTGCTTGAGGTTGTAGTATGAGAGAGTGGCTGCGGGTCACAGCTGCTAGTGGGACTGGTATGAAACGAGGACAGAAGAGGAGGGGAAGACCTCTGGGTGTTCAGGGTGTAAGGGAGAGAGTGCAGGTTTGAGTTCAGGGTGGAGAAGTGCAGTGTGGGTAGATTATATGTAGGTACAGTTGGGGCATAAGGGAGAGATTCAGGGAAGAATAATGTAATACGCTGTTGTGAGTAAATCAAGAAATGGGATCATATGATAAGCAGCAACAAGAAATATGCAGTAGTACAATATTCAATACAATACGGTCACTAAAAACATAAGAATTGCAGCTTTAGCATGTACAAGGAAGATATAGGAAAATACAACAGATGTACTCAGCAGTTTAAGACATTTACCTAAAGAAACGCCAATGCAGAATTAATCAGCAGTAAATAACAGTTCAAGCATGTCAGACACTTACTACAGGTCTTATAGAGCATTTAAACTAAGTTTTTAAGCATCCAAAATAACAGTTCAAGCATGCCAGGCACTTAATATAGGTTTTTATACAGCAGTTAAACTATGAGAAAGGATGTTTTGGCCCAGAGTGTCCAGGTCAGAGAAGCACAATAGGGTAAATAACACTACAGCAGTCTGGTTATATACATAAACAATGCACAGCAGGGAGGACGCTAGTTAAAGCATATAACCATGTATATCAGCGTTATTCCGGTGTACGATTTGTAGTATAACAACAGCAGTCTGGCTTCTAAATATACAATGTATAGAAAGGGGAATGCTGATAAATGCTAGAAACCAAGTATATCAACTTGCAGCTAGTGCACAAATGGGATTCGAGTGCAGCTGGTTGTCACTGTCTGAGCCTGAGTGAGAAAAAAAACGCTAAATGGGGACATTTGTTGAAAATAATCAGACCGGCACCTGGGCCACAGCCCCTGAAGGTAGAAGAAGCACTATCCTAATGATTAACACAACTGCTGGATATAATAGACAGTTTCAGGTAGTATAATCGCTGAAAACCACTCACACAATGACTTAGTTACATCAAGTCTGGTAAAAACAAGAGTTCTATCCTAATAGAATGGATAAAGTAATTAACTGTTATTTCCACAAGAACACGGACGACCACGTGCTATTTGCAAGCAGTAAAAACCACCCAGGTAACTCAAAGTATGACACAGGAGAGACAGCAAGCATCTAACATGTAGTGCGATTTCAATTTGCAGTATTCAGAATTCCAACAGTAGTCCAATAACATCGTACAATCCGCTTAAACACATAGTAGATATAAATAGCAGAAATCCTGTAAAAACGCTTACCTGTAAGGCCAATGCACACTACAGGACCACTGGCAGATAGAGGGGAGAGAGAAAAAGTAAAGATGGTGCGGGAAAACCACGCATAAGATTTAAATGCCACAGAGGATTATGGATAACTTACATGAATGCCATAAGGTGGAAGGGGCAGTAATGGGGGATAGGGCAGGGACAGAACCAGAAAGAGAAATAGCAGTAATCAGGGGGGGGGGGTCCACGGGGTGTAACAGGGTGGAAGGTAGACAGAAAAAAAGAAAAAATCAGATTTGAGTAAATGGAGCAGGCAGAGTAACAGAAGAAGTATAACACTAAGTGTTGAAACCAAAGCCCAATGCAGAGGGAAAGGCAGAGTGGGACCTACACCCATGGAAAAGATCTGAGGAAACAATCAGAAAAGCAGGTAAGTTTGGCTTATGTGAGATCAAGAGAGGCAGGAGGAGGGGAGGATTCAGAGAGAACTAGACAGAGTAGCTCTGTAAGATTAGAAGGTAGAAGATTAGAGTACAGACCCAGGGGACGGGCAGAAAGGCTAGTGGAGTGCAGTTCACAGGAGGAGAGACTAGAGAATAAGCAGAGGAGGGCACAGCAGTCAGAGAGCGAGCCAGTTAGGGAAAAGATAGAAATATTGGGAGGGCAGGTTAGAATGGAGAGAACAGGAAGTGGCCCAGAGATATGCAGGATTACAGCCAGAACAGGAGCACCAGTACAGGTAGCACCTACAGGATATAACAGATTAGGCAGGACGTACTTAAGTATGCTCTTGAAGTAAAGGGAGACACCAACAAAGGGAACTTGACTGCAGGAGGTTCCAGGCAGGGTCAGTCAGTGGGCTAAGAAGCTGTAGAGTTTATTGCTAACCTGTAAGGACAATGCACACTACAGGACCACTAACAGACAAAGCGGAGAGAGAAAGAGACCTATAGATAAACTCACTAAGCTAGGTATAAATCCCTATGTCACAAGATGGGATGCCAACTGGCTCACTGACATAACCCACACTGTGAAAGCTGCAGACTCCAAATCTGACTTCAAACCAGTGACAAGTGGAGTACCACAGGGTTCATTCCTGTGTCCTCTCCTGTTTGGTATCTACTTCTCTGAAGTACATGCTAACACAGAAGGTTTCTGGCTAACGAAGTTCGTAGATGACTGCAAACTAGGAGCCATAACTGAGTCCCCAAACGATGTGGACATCCTACAGAAGGGCTTCACTGAGACAGATGCCTGGTGTCAGAGCCATGGCCTCAAGCTCAATGCCAAAAAGTGCATTGTCATCCCCTTTGGTAAAAAACTCTGTACCCATGAACTACCACATAGGCGGCAGTCTACTTAACACCGAAAGTGTGATAAGAGACCTTGGGACCCAGGTGGACAGTAGTCTCTCCTTTGATAATCACATCGCCACAGTGGTCAGGAAATCATTCTACATGGCACATCTCATCACAAAAGAGTTCTCATCCAGGAAAAAAGAGGTAATTGTTCCCCCTTTACTCATCAAACATTAGACCCATTATAGAGTACACCACCCCTTTTGGTATGTACCTTACAAGACATCTACAATAAATGGAAAGGCCGCAGAAGAACCTCACAAAGAGGATTTCCAGCGTCAAACAGATGCCCTATGCTGACCATCTCAAAAAAAAACAGCTTTACTCTGTCGCATATCGCCTACTCTGCCTAACATACAAAGCTATGTCAAACCCAGAGCTGTTGGGCATGCTCCACCTAAAGAAATCCCAGTCCCTCCAAGCTACACGCTTTAGGGATCTAAACCTTGTCACCACAATAAACAGAACATGCTGGAGGGATAGATTCCTGTCCCAGAGACTTCCCATACTCTGGAACAAGCTACCCATCTATATCAAACAAAGCTCCTCATTAGCACTCTTCAAGAAAAATCTTGATGAGTGGATGGGAAATAGGAAATTCCGCCCGGGGATCACTTCTGTGGCTCTGCTTGACAGGGGCACAGGAAAATAATTTTCTTGGGTGGCGAAAGCCAGGGAACTTTGTTGGCTATGGTTATTTAGGCCCTTGGGCCAATAGCCTAATACCTACTTATGAACCTATGAACATAAATATTTTATAATGTATATTGTTTAATACTACTCGTCTCCAGTTTCTAATGTCTTCCTTCTTCTCCTTCTTCTATATAAATTTCATGGCTACCATACATTTCTTTTTAATTTATCCCTTTTTTAACCATTCATTCAAAACCTCTACAAAATAAACTTTTTGCTAATTTTTCATATTATAGTACATATGATACTCAGTTCCATCTAATCCTGTAGCCTTCTCCATATACGAGTCCTTTAAAATTTCATTGAGCTCTCCTATATTTATATTCTATTCCATAATCTCATTCTCTTCTTTACTTATTTTCCTCCCATATTTGTTTCTCTTTTATCTCTGTCTTCTTAAATGTGTTTTTATATACTGCTTCATTACCTTAAATATTTCTTTTTGTGTATTTATATTTTTTCCTTGATTGGTTTCCAATTCTCTCATTATCCTCTCATGTTCTTCACCATTTTACTCAAATATGGAGCTACTTCTTTTTTTCCTTTGTGAAAAATACCTTTGTTTATATAGCATTTTCTTAATCTTCTCTTGATTTATTTCATAGATTTCCTTTTCCTTTTTATAAAAGTTATTATTTCATAATATTTCTCTGAATACTGTTTGACTTAACTTATTTCTTAATAATTATCTAAATACTGTTTGACTTAACAACCTATATATTTGTTTTTTTTCTTTTTCATTGCTTGACATTCTTTTTATACTTCCCTTTAAAACTTAACCACTAATCAGTGCAATTTTTCTAAAATATTCTCATTTCTACATGGTCTTTCCATAATTGGTCAGCTTCTTTTTGCTCCTCTTCATTAATATTTTTTCATTCAATCTTTAATACATTTGCCTATCCTTATGGATTCTTTCTTTTCTTTTACTTCTACCCATACAGCCAAATGGTCTAAGAAACCTGTTTCCTTTGTTCCTCTTTTTATAATTTTCAAAGTATCAGAAATTATAAAATAATCAATTTCTGTTTTAATTTCATTTCTTTTATACTTCCAGTGTACATTATCCCTTATATATAACTTTCCACTTTTCATTATTTCATAAACTGTTTTAACATCATTCTCTTCTTTATTTCTTTTCCTCAAATCACAATTAAAATCTCCTACCAATATTATTTCCATATTTACTCCCACATAATTTAAGATTTTTTTGAATATTTTTCTCTCTTCCTTCTTTAGTAACATATGCATATAATGGAATAATTCTGTATACATGCTTCTTATATCTTATATATAACACTGTTATTCTGCCTAGCTCTGCTAAAGTATAAATCTAAGACTTTAACTGTTTCATTACATAATACAGAAATTCCTGAACGTATCTTTTTCCCAAGTTCCATACAATTTTCCCAGCCCATAGGTTTTCCATCTGATTCCTTACATCCTCCATTAAGATTATTGTATCCTCTATGATAATTACACGCATGTCAAGTAACATACACCACTCCAATACACCTAACCTTCTTTTAACATTTTTTTACACTATTAACATTTATTGATAAGACTCACAAGTTCTTCCAGACGTATTATATTTGTATCTTACCCCTTATCTTCCTTTTTATTTTCTTTCATAATCACACTATTATAGGTTCATAGGTAGGTACTAGGCTATCTGCCCGAGAGCATTTATAAGCCTAGCCAGAGTGTGTCGGCTTTTGCCACCCCATCGATTAATTAACTGATCCTCTGTCAAGCAGAGACAATGAAGTGATCCCAGGGGTGTATTTTCTGTTACTCATCCATTCGTCAAGGTTTCTCTTGAAGAGTATTAGTGAGAGCCTCTGCCTGATGTAATTTGGAATTTTGTTCCAAAGCATGGGGAGTCTCTGTGACAGGAATCAATCCCTCCAGCATGTTCTATTTATTGTTGTGGCGAGGTTTAGCTCACTAGAGTGTGTGGCTCACAGTGACTTGAATTTCTTTAGGTGGAGCATGTCCATCAACTCTGAGTTGGACATGGCTTTGTAAGTCAGGCAGATATCACCTCTGTGTAAGCGATATGCCACTGAGTACAGCTGGAGTTTTTTCAGTTGGGCTGTATAGGGCATATGTTTGAGACCAGTAATCCTCTTGGTGAGGTACTTTTGTGGTCTTTCCAGCTGTTGAAAGTGTCTAGTGAAGAACATCCCAAATGGGGCATTGTACTCTATGATGGGTCTAATGAGTGACGAGTAGAGGGGCACTATAACCTCTTTATTTCTAGATGTGAACCCTTTAGTAATTAGATGGGCCACATAGAAGGATTTCCTAACTAGTTTGGCAATATGCCAAAGGAGAGATTACTATTTACCTGTGGTAATTCGTGGGTGTTTTGTTTTTCCCAAACAGGATGACTATGCTTTTTTTGGCATTTAGCTTGAGGCCATGACTTTGACACCAGGTATCTGTCTCAGTAAGGCCCTTTTGGAGGATGTCCATGTCAGCCGGAGAGTCAATTATGGCTCCCAATTTGCAGTCATCGGCGAACTTGGCTAGTCATAGTCCTCCTGTGTTTGCCTGTACTTCTGAGAAGTATATGCCGAACTGTAGGTGTCCCAGGACCGAGCCTTGTGGGACACCACTTGTGACTGGTTTAGAGTCGGACCTGGAGCCCGCTATTCTTACCGTGTGAGTTCTATCTGTAAGCCAGTTGGCAACCCATCTCGTGACGTAGGGGTTTATGTTCAGGTTGGTGAGTTTTTCTGTAATACCCGAGTGGGGAATGGTGTCAAAAGCCTTGGCGAGATCAAGGTAGGCTGTGTGAACCACCTTTCCCTCATCTATGGCCTTGGTGACTGTCTCGAAGAAGTCAACCAGGTTTAGTAGGCATGATCTGCCCTTAACAAAGCTGAACTGGGTCAGGTCAAGTGTTTGGAGGTTCCCAATGTCTTTGTTAATGAGTTCCATGATGATGCGCTCCATAGCCTTGCAGACCAGGCTAGTCAGGCTTATGGGGCGATAGTTACCAGGGTCAGTTGTGGCCCCTCCTTTGTGGAGAGGAATAACCATTGCTGTGTGCCATTCTATGGGCACATAGCCTGTGGAGGTTGAACAGCATGTTTAGGTGAGGGGTTAGTTCGTTATGTAGTTCGTGCAAGATGCAGCCTGGGACACCATCTGGTCCCATTGATGCTGTGTTTTTGGCTTTTGAAAGGGCTGTTTTCACCTGTGCATCTGTGATTTTTGGGACACTACACTTTTCCGGTATTGTTGTGGGCCCTTTTGGAGGTGAGAGGGGGGTGAAGTTTGCACTGAATCTATCTGCCAGGACGTTGGCAATATCAGTAGGTTCAGTACATTTTGTGCTATTTTGCACTAGTTCAGTGCATATCTGCAAGTTGCCACTTAAGATTCCTAACATAGCTAAAGAAGGCTTTGTGGTTATCTTTTGAATCCTTATTTTTCTTTCGAAGTTAGCCTTGGGTGATTTCATGAGTTTCTTACTGATACTGATCAGTGATGTCTTTCCTTCTTGGGATTTGCTTTTTTTCTGAACTAATTTCCTCCTTCTGTTGTATAGCCTGTTTATTGCAGGGGTCCACCAAACTGGTTTCCTTCTCTTAGGGGAGTGAGTCTTGGTTTTGCTAGGGATGGCACAATCCATGCATCCTTGTAGGTGCTCATAAAGTGCATTTGTAAAGGTTTCTGCATCTTGGGAAGTGTTATCCTTTAGTGTGGGGGGCTGTGAAACTTACCACCTCTGTCTTAAGTAAGGTGAAGTTTGCTTTAGAAAAGTTTTTTACTGTGATTTCCTTAGTTGGGGGTGGTGGCGGGGTATGGACATCCAGAGTGATTAGTTAAAGGTCTGATCTAATCAGTTACGGGTTGACCTCCGGTGTGGAACACCTGTCACCCATGTTGGCGATGACCAGGTCCAATATGTTTTCACCTCTGGTAGGGGAGTTTACCAGCTGATCCAGAGTGTTTGAGTTGATGAATTCCAGGAAGCACTGGGCCTGGGAATTTGCACTCGAGTTGTTTTCCCAGTGAATGGTAGGGTAATTGAAATTGCCCAATATCAGGGTGTTTGGTATGACCTTCATGTTTTTCAGTGTCTCCAGAAAGGTGGAATGGTGGTCCTGGGTCATGGAGGGTCATCTGTAGCAGGCCACAATTTGTACTGCAGATTTGCCCGATGTTAGTTGCACATGGATGATCTCAGAGGTATCATGCTACGCCACTAACCTGGAGGTGTAGGTATCCTTGATGAATATGGATACACCCCCTCCTTTTGTGTTTCGGTCCATGTTCTGTGGCCGAAACGTGTGGTATGAGTTGTAGCCCGGCAGTGCTGGGGTGGTCTCTGGAGCCTTGAACCAGGTTTAAGTTACTGCACAGATGTCGATGTTCTCCATACTGAGGAGTGCTTTGGGTGCGTGCATTTTGAGATTTAAACTCCTGGCGTTGAGTAGCATAGCCCTCAGTTTTTTGTTAACTGTGCTGTTTACGGAGGTGGGTTTGACTTTTGAGCCTTGCCTAAAAAAGGCACTATGGGGGCAGCAAGAGCCTTGGTCAGTATTCAAAAGCCTAGGGGTGACAGGTGCAAGCTGTCTCTTGCGAAGCAACGTGGCTTGTCGAGCATGTTGTCCCAGGCTGACAGACACTGGATCCCCTTTGAATGACACCAGAAGCTTACCCAATTGTTGAAATTGATCATTTTTTCTTTATACTGAGGTATCATTCTTGGTGAGGGCAGGATGCTACAGTGGGTCAGGGTCATACCAGCCTGGGCTACATGATCAGAGAGCTCTTCCATGTCTCTTTTCATGTAGTCCAAGGAGGTACATCTCAGGTCATTCACACCAACATGAACAATGAAAGAGCCATACTTGTACTTGTTCTAGAGTGACCTGAGTGCTTGTGTTATGTGGCGGATTCTGGCTCCCGACAGGCAGCTAACAGTAACCTTCTGCTTGTCCAGCCTAGGGAGTGGGACGTCAGTGTGCCTGTCTATAGAGTCACCTATTACTAGTGTGCTAGGTATGTTATTTCGCCTTAAGGGCTGTGATTGTGTGGCACACTGATCTTGTGTTGTATGTGTTGTCTGGTTTGTGACGGAAAGTGCAGGTTGTTTGGGTGTCTGCTTTGGAGGTCCCTGATGTTTTTGCAGGTTTTTATTTAGAGCCTCTGAGTATGATTTTGTGTATTTATGTGTATTTTTTGCCAGTGCTGTTTTAGTAGGTCTGTGTGTGGCTGGAGGTGTGCAAGTGTTAACCTTCTCCTCTTGACTGTCTGTTCCAGTCTTGGGTGGAGACAGCTTAGCTTCCAGTTTGGCTGTATAATTGCATCTCTCGCATATGTCAGTGTTTTGGGGTAGGAGGAGAGGGTTGTCTGTGTACATGAGGCAGTTGTAATATTGCCTCAGGATACCCAGATTCACCAGCTGGACTGGAGAGTGCACCTGAAGTTGCTCTTTGGTCATGCCTGAATAGTAGGGTGAGCTGCTTAGTCGCTTGGTTGGTGAGGGGTGGATAAAGAGCCTTGCCCTGCTGGGCAATCAGTGTCAGGGCATATTAGTGCTTGCTGTTAGGTCTGAGCAAATGCTGGGCTGTAAGATGCTTTTTGAGTGCTTAGGTTGAGAGTTAGACTAGTTTCAAGGGAAAACCTGAAGAGGAGACTTAGTGGAGCCGGGAATAATTTAATCGTAGCTAACCGGCACTGCCCGGTGCACAAAACCGTGCAAACGCGGGTTTTATAGTAGGGAAATGAAAGAGATAGAAATTACCCCAAAATGGCCAATAAACTACTAACTTCTGGGCTGGAACCACTCCTCCAGGGACAGATAGGTTGCTCAAAGCTCCCCTCTCTCAAAGGTGAACAGAGAAACTTCCTTCTATCCAAGTAAGGTATGGGCAACTCAGAAACTAGTATCACCGCCCTGAATTCAGCACTAGCCTGAAAACTGGACTATACTAGCTTAGAAAGGTGGGAAAGAAGGATTTTTTTTGTTTTTTTTTTTTGTTTTTTTGAAAAGATAAGGCAAAAACAGTAAAAAATACACTTAAAACAGCTTTAATTATTATTATTATAATTAAAAATATAATTATATTTTTATTTGCTGTCTTTCACTCTTCTCCCTACTGAATTTCTTTTAGCTCTTATTATTTTCCAGTTACTATCTTCCTGTTCTCTAGTTTGCAGTACTAATTCCTCACCTTGATTATTTTCATTTTCTTTATACTTTGTGCTTTTATTTTCTTGTATGTTTTGTTTTTCATGTCCATGTTTATCATTTTCTGTACATCATGTACGTTACTAGGTCTGCTCTTTTTGCTTAACACGTAGTTGTTCATCACAATTAATTAAGTCGTGCCATTTTACTTCATTTTTTACACATTTCTTTGCTTCATGTCACACTTTTCCACAAATAAAAACATCTTCTTTTATCACAATTGCTTATTAAATTATCAGTTTTCCACAAAAAAGTTTTCTTCTGTCCCTTATATATTACATAACCTCTATTTCCTTCAACAGATATTACACTTGAAATATGTACAATATTATCTTTTTCCATCTCCAAAATAATCTCACAATCCTACCCCAGTAGTCCATAAGCCTCTCAACATGCATTTTTGTAGCATCCATCACTTCCTTGCATATAGTTTTTAAACAGCCTTTCAACGCTTCCTTATCTACCTCCATTTGAAATTGTATAGTAATTCTCTTTTTAGTCTTTCTATTAAAAGTCTGTACCACATAAGAATTCTATGGATTACAGTCTTTCTCTTTTTCAACTCCCTATAAGAAAGTTTCCAAGTATTGCCCAGTTTCAAATATAATGTCACAAAAAGTCTCTCTATTAAGGTGAATAAAGGCTCTTACCTCATTAGATGATATTCCCAAGGCTGCAGTAACTGTGTCCCGTACCTTATATCGTTCAAGTTATTTTTCTTCCTTACTGCTGAGATGTACAGCAAACTTCTTCTTCATGACTTCTCTTCTTCTCTTGTTTATTTCTTGCTTTCTTTCAGTCAGTGTATATGATTTTTTACCATGTATAGTTTTTTTTCACTTCTTCCTCCTAGATTCTATCTATAATGTTGCCCCAAGATGCCGCCAATTCACTTTCTGATTCACTCTGCATAATCATCTCCTTAAGATAATCATCCGGCAACCCTCCCGACTAGAGGGTTGTAACAACACAGTCTTGTGTTAACTCAAAAAAAAAAAGAGTACATTGAAATAGATCCTCTGAATCTTCTACACTTTCTTCCAACTTCTTTGATAGCTCTTTAAAAGGCTCAACTGCCTTTTCTAATACTTCTGACCCTCCGTTATTTCTTGCAAGTGCCTCTTTAACTTCCAACTCCATCTCCAACACAAACAATGCCTCCACTGACCGGCTATTAGCATTCAATTCAGCAACATCTCCTCCTCGGACCTCCATGCTTATTCTCACCAGCTTCCTGATTCTCTGGGCCACCTTCATGCCTGGGACAGGAAACAGGAAGTGCAGCTGTAAACAATGTCTCCGTACATGAAAAAGTAGGGGAAGTTCCCTGATGCCTTGGCCACATTTCCAAAAGTAGTAGAAATAATACCCTAGTATTCTAAGTAAATGTATCACTGTTTACCTCTTTGAAGTCATGCATTAGTCTTCTTCTGAGTCTATAAAAGATTTGACCACCGATGGGAAGAAAATATTGAAAAGCATAGAGCATAACATCCTAAACTTGAACTTCCCTGGTCTGCATTAATTTACTGCTGCCAAAAAGTAAGCTCATTCTCAACACACATGGACCAAAAAAGCTATTTTCGAAAACAAAACAAAAAGAACCCAAAATTTGTGAATGTGCAAACAAAACTACTAATAAAGCAACAAAGCAAGGCAAAATGTATCCATGAAAGACAGAGTTAAGAAGGATATCCCTGAAGCCTAGAGGGATGCAGAATGTGTCCTGTATGTTAAGACCTACAGAACTGTTTTCTATTGAACTGTTGGAAATACCTGCTGAAGTGGATAACAGGACTTAAGCTTTTTCTAAGACATTTTATGAATATGGAAGGACAAAAGCTGTTAAGCTCGACTGTTTATTTACTTTGGGTAAAGTTTGGATTTGGACTAAACAATCCAAATTTGATACCTACTTGTTGCTTCTTGTTCCTACCATAATGTGCATTATTTTTTGGATTTATTAGTATTTTCAAAAAAAATACTGTTTTTCTTCTATTTTCTATGCAGTGACAGGCCTCCAGAGTAAAGGGAGAGGGGTTCTGATCCTTTAGCACAAATGTGTTGAATCTCACCAAAATATGACAAGGTTACCTGGCTTTGACCACTGATCCTGGCCAAAATACCCTGTGTCTTCTCTCTGTTTTAGTATAGTTTGCCTACAAACCAGTTCACGCCACCAACCTTTCTTTCATATATAAAACTGACAATCTATCCCTTCTTTCTCTGGGACTCCAATCACATGAATGTTTTCTTGTGGGGTTGTTCTTCTTGATTAATTCTGTTCCAGCTTCTCCTTTAGACTTCTGAAATGCTCCTTAAATGCTTTATTGTCTGGTTTTTTTTTAATTTCTCCACATATTTAGGGTTTCTAATATTATGATAGGAATGGACCACATTCCTGAGCCAGTGTGCAGTTAAACTTTATGAAATGAATATTGCATCAGTCTTTGATATTTGCCAAGAGGGAATGGATAAGGTAAAGCACCTACAGTATACCTAGCATTGCATCTTTCTAGAGTTCATAGGGTGTTGCATGCATTGGTAGCACATTTTTAGTATTCTGTTGCTCCTGCTACTACTCAAACTATCTGGGTGTCTTTCTTCTGTATCCCCCTAGTATTTTACCACTTTATGTCTGTCAGTACACAGGACACTATAATCGCTAGGTGTCTCCATCTCAGTGATCAAGGTTACTTTTGTCCTCTTTTCTTTAACTTAATCTAATTTTAGTGCTTCAACTTTATTAACTGTTGGTAAAACTGCAGTAGTGTTGTCGCCTCACAGTTAGACGTTGCCCGTTCGATTCTCAGTTAGAGTGTCTTCTGTGTGTCGACATGCGTGAATGGGCATTCCTTCATTGAAGGTTGTGCGTTAGGCCAATCATTAGCGGACCGGAGTTCCGCTGTGGCGACCCCTAACCGGGAAAAGCCGAAAGACACAAACAAAACTTTATTAACTGTTGGTACTTAATAATCCATGTGATCAAAACTTTTTAATTTCCAGTATTTTTTTTTATTCCAATGCTTCCTAGCTACCTGTATTTTGTAGTATTTGCACATTCCCCACATTATTGTGCCTTTCAATATACAAGCCCTCAGCCATGAGTATATTGCAACAAGCAAAAAAATATGCAACTATTTTTAGTTCGTTTGTATCGCCAAGACGGTGTTAAAAAACAATAAGTATCTCATCAACTTCAGTATCTGTTTTGAATGGGGCATTTATAAAATCATCTAACTATTAACCTTTTGAATTTCAGACAGAATTTGCACTAGCATTACCTTTATCTTGCCACTGAATTCAATTAATTCCCACATTTCACTGAGGGCAGCAGCTTCCTTCTTTCCATTCATTCATTGTGTGGTCAACTAATGCGCCATTATTTCTGCAGCGTTTTGTACCATTACCTAATTTGTTTTCTGTTTCTTGCCTCCTTTCACCCTGAATGCAAAACAAGTTATAACTCTTTACCCTTTCCATTGACTTCCAACAGAAATTACACCAACTTTTTGGTCAACTGCTTACAGCTTCATGCTGAGATCCCTTTCTACAACTATGTTTGACAATGAACGTGGTAGCTTTGGGGATGGTGTCATTTCAATGTGCTTGCCAGAAGGTATAGTGTGGGGTAAACCACACAGTTTGTTTTTGTCAAAGGGAGATCATGCCTGTTAAACTTGGTCGACTTCTTTGAAACAATCACCAAAGCCATGGACGAGAGGAAGATAGTTGACACTGCCTACCTTGACCTAGCCAAAGCCTTTGACACTATTCCCTATTCGGGCAAAATAGATAAACTCTCCCAGCTAGCCATCAACCCATATGTTACCAGATGGGTAGCTAACTGGCTCACTGACAGAACCCACTCAGTCAAAGTAGGGGAAGCCATCTCTAGTAGTAGACCCATAATGAGCAGTGTACCCCAAAGATTGGTCTTGGGGACTTTACTGTTTGGGATACACATTTATGAGGTGCAAGCCAAAACCAGTGGTCTGTGGTTAACCAAGTTTGCAGATGACTGCAAGCTGGGTGCTCACTTAAATTCCCCTAGTGATGTGAACATCCTCCAAGAGGGCCTTTCCCAAACTAGTGACTGGTGCCAGAAGCATGGCCTGAAACTGAATGCCAAGAAATGCATCATTATCCCCTTTGGGGAAAATGTCACCCCCAGTAATTATCACATTAATAACAACATACTAAACATGCAATCAGTCATGAGGGACTTGGGCACCCAGGTTGATAGCAACCTGACTTTTGACCACCACGTTGCCTCTGTTGTACGGAAAGCTTTCTACATGGCCCACCTCATAAATAAGGGTATTCCATCCAGGAACAAGGAGGTCATAACATCCCTGTACTCCTCTCTTATCAGACCTATTATCGAGTACAGTGCCCCCTTCAGCATGTACCTTGCCAAGCACATGCAGCAGTTGGAGAGACCACAGAGGTTCCTGACCAGGAAAATCAAGGTTCTCAAACACCTATCCTATACATTTTTTTCACCACAAACACAGGCCAAGTGAATGAAAACAAATACTTTCCTTCTAAAATTCCCCCTTCTTTTATACATGCCAACTGTTTCCAATCAATCAATAAAACAATTTATCAATTACCTATTAACAATTAATAAAACTAACCTTATAACAAACCTTTCCAACTACATTCCTGATTCAAATCACTTGGAAAAAGAGTGTCAAACTTTAAAATAAACATTGTTTCCTTTTTTCTCCATATATTCTTGACATCTGATGGTGTTAATTTTTTTTGATACACCTGATCTAACACAGTTGCTTGCAATCCCTATGTTTCTCCAGTGATATTCATTAAAATGTGTTGCCACCAGACTTGTTTGCTTATTCTTTTTTACGTCTCTTACATGCTCTTTTAACCTTGTTGAAAAGCTCCTTTTACTCTCACCCTTGTAATATTGTCCACAAAGACATTTTAATCCATATATTATGCCCTCGCTCTCACAATTATAAAAGCCGTTTACCTGAAACCTTTTGCCATTTATATTTGTAAACTTCGTTACCACATATTCACATACCCCACATCTTCCACATGGAAATGTCCCCTTTAAAATAACTTCTTCACTTCTTTCCACTAGGGGCAGCTGAAACTTTCCGTATACTAGGAAATCTTTAATACTTCCGCCTTTCCTATATGAAATGCTTATTTTTCTATTTCCTAAGTAATTAAGATTTTTTAAGAACATTTACATATTTAGGAATATTTTTTTTAAAATATGTTAAGAAATACTTCCATTTTACAGACAATTTAATATTCATTTGTAAAGGGGGGAAAACGGAAGTAAAAGAATTTATAGCAAATGTACATGAAAATGAATTCAGAATAAATGTTGACGGTCTGCAAGTAAGGAACAAAGTAACAGATGTAACAATAGAAGGAACAATAGGGGGTAATCTAAGAACAAGAATACATAGAAAATTTGAAGATTCTAATCATATTTTACATGGACAGAGCTGCCACCCACTGCATATAATCAAGTCTATAGCCTACGGAGAACCTTTAAGGGTTAAAAGATTTTGTAATAACCAAGATGAAGCTAGTTTAGAAATAAATGAAACTTTTAAAAAGTTTTGTGAAAGAGGATATGAGGCAAAAGTAGTAAGGGAAGGAATGGATAAGGTAAATAAGCACTATGGACAGCGTAGAAATAAAGGGAGAAAAATAAATAAGATTATTTATGAAGAGAAACAACAGCTGGAAAGTATATATTTTGTGTCCACATATACCCCTTTTTCTGAAAAGTTAATAGGTCAGATTAAATACTATTGGAGCTTGTTGGAAAGAAATGTTAATTTCTTATGAAACAGAAAAAAAGGCATTTCATATAGGAAAGGCGGAAGTATTAAAGATTTCCTAGTATATGGAAAGTTTCAGCTGCCCCTAGTGGAAAGAAGTGAAGAAGTTATTTTAAAGGGGACATTTCCATGTGGAAGATGTGAGGTATGTGAATATGTGGTAACGGATTTTACAAATATAAATGGCAAAAGGTTTCAGGTAAAAGGCTTTTATAATTGTGAGAGCGAGGGCATAATATATGGATTAAAATGTCTTTGTGGACAATATTACAAGGGTGAGAGTAAAAGGAGCTTTTCAACAAGGTTAAAAGAGCATGTAAGAGACGTAAAAAAGAATAAGCAAACAAGTCTGGTGGCAACACATTTTAATGAATATCACTGGAGAAACATAGGGATTGCAAGCAACTGTGTTAGATCAGGTGTATCAAAAAAAATTAACACCATCAGATGTCAAGAATATATGGAGAAAAAAGGAAACAATGTTGATTTTAAAGTTTGACACTCTTTTTCCAAGAGGTTTGAATCAGGAATGTAGCTGGAGGTTTGTCATAATGTTAGTTTTATTAATTGTTAACAGATAATTGATACATTGTTTTAATGATTGATTGGAAAACAGTTGACATGTATAAAAGAAGGGATGAATTGTAGAAGGAAGGTATACTCTGAAAATGCTAGTATAGCCGAGGCGCTAGAGATTCTTATGTTTTTTGTCAAATACATTTGTTTTTATTCACTTGGCCTATGTTTGTGGTGAAAAAAGTATGTGCTTATTGCAGTGAGGTTTCAACCTATTCTATACAGATAGGCTAAAAGCCCTGCCCCTCTACTCAGTCTCACACAGACTGCTCAGATGTGATCTGTGTGTGGCATACAAGGCCATTTCAGACCCAGCCTTGATGGAGTTGCTGCATATCTGTAAGACAAACTCCACTCATGCAACCCACACACAAGGCCTTAATCTGGTCTGTGACATTAATAGAAAGTACAGTTTTGTACCTACCATAAATGTAGATGTTCGAGGATCCACATTGCTGCAGTCCTAACTATTGGGTAGTCCGCTGTCCAGTCGGCCCGAATACCAAAGTATATGGCTGACGTCGGTCAGGGCGCATTAGACTGACGTCAGTACGTCAGGGTACTAATGCGCATGACCGACGTCATATCCTCAGTCTTTTCTTGCCCCAGATGTCAGAAGACCCTAAAAAGACAAGGCCAAAACCAAAAACACCAAACATACCTGCACCAAAAATATGTACAATATATACAAAGGTACCAGAATATAATCTCACCTACAGAACCACCCCTAAACACAGAGGGGCAGGAGGGAGGGTAAATTGGACTGCAGCAATGTGGATCCTCGAACATCTACATTTATGGTAGGTACAAAACTGTACTATGTTCTTCATTCCACATTGCTGCAGTCCTAACTATTGGGTAGAATCCCAAAGCAGAGGTAAGGGAGGCTGGCAAATCATAAGGAAGCAGGAGCTGATAACATGCCTTGTAAAATAGCTGTGGCAAAACCAGCCCTAGACTTAGAGTAGAGAGGAAGGTGGTAATGCTTAGAGAAAGTATGCACGGAACTCCAAGTAGCTGCCTCCAAAATATCCTTAGTTGCCACCCCCCTTAGAAATGCTGTTGAAGTGGCAGTAGCCCTAGTGGAATGAGGCCTAATCCCAGCTGGAATCTCCTTGCCATGATGGGAATAACAAAATGCAATGCAAAACCCAATCCACCTAGAAATAGTTTGTTTTGACACAGGCTTGCCCTGCGAACTCAAAGCAAAAGAAACAAACAACTGCTGAGACTGCCTAAAATCCTTAGTCCTGCTTAAATAATAACGCAATTGCCTGTGTACATCAAAGGTGTGCAAAATCTTTTCCCCTTTATTTTGGGGATCTGCATAAAAAGTAGGCAAATGAATAGTTTGGTTTAAAGCCACACTAGAAACCACTTTAGGCATAAAGGAAGGATTAGTACGTAATGATACCCTATCCTTATGAAAAATCAAAAAAGGCTCAACCGCCATAAGGGCCTGCAACTCAGAAACCCTTCTAGCAGAAGTAATGGCCAACAAAAAAGCAGTCTTCCATGACAAGTATTTCAGTTCAGCAGTAGCCGAGGCTCAAAAGGTTGTAGAGTAAGTTTCTCCAACACAAAATTGAGGTCCCAAGCAGGAGTAGGAGCTCTACGGGGGTCTTATATTCTTTGCCCTCTAAGAAATTGCTTGAACAAAGGATGTGAAAACAATGGTGGGTCACAATCATAGTGAGCTGAAATTGCTGCAGCATGAATCTTAATAGAAGAGAAAGACAAACCTTTGTCCAATAACTCAGTAAGATATTGAAGAGCCACACTCAAATTAGGCTCAGAAATCTCCAAATTCTTTGCTGCAGTCCAAAATAAAAATCTCTTCCATTTTTCTGCGTACACTTTCCTTGTACTAGGTCTTCTGGCTTCCATAATCACATTTAAAACTTGTTGAGGAAGCTGAGACCTGCTGTCTTTCAAAACAGAATATGCCAGGCTGTTAGATGCAGAGAGTGAAGCTTGACATTGAGCAGATGACCGTCCCTCTGAGACAACAGGTGTGGAATCAAGGGTAAAGGCCATGGAGGCTTCCTTACCAGACTCCTCAGTAATGGGTACCAGTGCTGCCGAGGCCAATCTGGAGCTATTAAAATCATCCTTGGCTTGTCTTGTCTGACCTTTAGAAGCACCTTTGGAAGAAGAGGCAGAGGTGGAAAAGCATACACATGAAGATTTTTCCAACTGAAAGAAAGAGCATCCACTTTCCAAGCTGTGTGATGAAATCCCTTCGTGCAAAACTTTGGCAGCTGGTGGTTTAGTGGAGAAGTGAACAGATCTATGTCTGGAGTTCCCCATGACACTGTCAATTTTTGAAATACATGAAGATCCAGTTTCCACTTGTGGGGATCCATGATTTGTCTGCTTAACACATCTGCTAAGGAGTTCTGTGCTCCCGGCAGAAACCTTGCCTGAAGAGTTAGTTGCAGACTGAGCGCAGTCTCCCATAAAATCATTGCTTGTCTGCACAATGGGTAAGAATGTGTTCCCCCTTGTTTGTTGATGTACCACATGACAGTTGTGTTGTCTGTTAGAATCAACACCTGCCCTGGAAGAAGTAACTCCTTGAAAGCAATTAATGCAAACTGGACTGCTAACATCTCTTTCATGTTGATATGTAGATGCTGTAGTCTGGCAGGCCACTTGTCTTGTATCCACTTTCCATTTAGATGAGCTCCCCAAGCAATATCTGAGGCATCTGTCGTTAGAATCTGACTTGCCTCTGGCCGGGTCACAGAGAGTCCCTTGTTTAGGTGACATTCCTGAGCCCACCACAAAAATTCCTTTTGAATGCAAGGTATTATTTGAATGACAGTGTCCAAATCCTGGCAGTGCTGTGTCCACAGATTTTTGAGATACCATTGTAGCTTCCTCATATGCAGTTTGGCATTGGGAAGCACCAGAATACAAGATGCCATGAACCCTAAGGCTTGAAGGACTGTCCTTGCAGTCAGCCCGGACTGAAGAGATAGCTGATGGAAGTAACTGGAAAGATTCTTTTGTTTGTCCGGGGTTAAAAAGGCCATCTGGGCTGCTGTATTCAGTCTCACACCCAGAAAACACATGTCTTGAGAGGGTACTAGACTGGACTTTATTTCGTTCACAGAATACCCTAGGCATCTTAGCACTGCTATGACATATTCCAGATGCTGTAGAAGGACTTCCTTTTCTTGAGCCAGAATCAGGCAGTCGTCCAAGTAAGGATAGATTTGAATTCCTTTTAGCCTGAAGTAAGCTATCACTGGAGCCAGAACCTTTGTGAATACTCTGGGCGCAGTAGATAAGCCAAAGGGCAATGCAGAGAACTGATAATGAGAATTTCCAGCTCGAAAACGCAGATACTTCCTGCAACTTATTCTTATTGGCACATGAAGGTAAGCTTCCTTGAGATCTAAAGTTACCATCCAGTGATCTTTGCCCAGCAGAGGTAAAAGCTGTTGTAACGTCAACATTTTGAACTTGGGAATGTCCAGATAAGTGTTGAGGATAGATAAATCCAGAATTGGTCTCCATGTGTTCCCCTTCTTTGGTACTAGGAACAGGCGAGAATAAAATCCTAGGCCCCTTTCTGGCCCAGGAACTGACTGAATGGCCCCTATTTGGAGCAACAGAGAAATTTGCTTGTGAGCCTCTGTTCTTTGAAGAGGAGGAATGTCTGGCATGCCTTTGAAAGGAGGCAAGGTATGGAAATAAAACCTGTAACCGTGGTGAATAATATCCAGAACCCATCTGTCTTGGGTAATTAAATCCCAATTTTCTTTGAAAAGAGACAGCCTTCCTCCCAAAGGTGCTGCCAGGCGAGAATGTACTGGCAGCTGAAAAGGCAGGTCATTGGGTCTGCTTACGAAAGGACTGACCCCTGCCCTCACCAGAAGTCTGAGCAGGGGAACTCCCTGTCCTAGGCCTAAAAGAACCCTGAGCTCTGCCCCTACCATGTCTAGACCTACCCCTAGACTGGGAATCATAAGCAGGATAAGTCCATCCCTTAGTAGGCCAATTTCTACTAAACTGGAGGCTGCACCTGCAAAAAATCCTTAACAGTTTGCATAGACTTAGCCTTGTCCTCCATTTTCTTTAAAACTGCTTCCACAGGCGAACCAAACAACACATCAGACTGCAAAGGAGCATCCAAAATCCTTGTTTTAACATGCTCAGCTAAATTCTGATCTCTCAACCAGGCATGCCTACGAAGAACAGAACCAGTGGCCGCCACCCTCGAGGAGGCCTGCACAGCATCAAAACCACACTGCAAGGAATGTTTACCCACCTGTTCAGACACATGAACTAAATCCTGCAACTCTTTACACTCAATACCTTCTGCCAGAGCATCCACCTTAGCTTTCAATTGTGAAAGGAGGTAATTCTGATATTTTAACATGTGAAACTGACAATTCAACGCCCTCATGGCTAAAGTGGAAGAAGTATACACTTTCTTACCCCATCTATCCAAAGCCCTTGCCTCTTTATCAGGAGGAACAGGATTTTTAACAACAGAGGCCTTCACCCCTTTAGGCCCCTGAGAGACAGTTTCCGGGTCTGCCCTAGGACTCTTAAAAAGATACTTATGAGCTTCAGGCACCCTATAGTACCTATCCGGTTTAACTGGGGCAGGAGGCAAAGAATCAGGATTCAGGGAAGCCTCTGCAAAAACATCTTCCACCACATTCAGAACAGGAGGTATAGCTAAAGGCCTATGCTGGGGTAAAAACAAGAATTCCCTAAGCCTCTTCCTGGAATCAGAGAAATCCTGACCTTCCCATTTAAAATGCTCCCTCATGGAATGCAGGGTCTCTGAAAAAGAAAAATCCTCAGGAGGAGAAGCTGATGGAGTAGAATCATCCACATCAGAATCAGAATAAGGAGGATACTCCTGCAAGTCTTCAGCCGAAGACTCAGAAGCCTCCGAACAGTGCTCAAAACTCTCAAACTCAGGTTCCACCCTAGGCCTCTTATCAGGAGGGGGCATAGAACCTCTAATCATAGTAATCAAATCCTCTGCCATTTTAAGCATATGTTTCTTAGGCAAAGAACCTGAAGCACTAGGAGAAACCCCCACTGAAGCTACACTTGGCCTGCCTCTCAAAGAAGCCTTGGAAACAGAGGGGGAGGCTCTAACCACCTTAGGAAGAGAGGGAAGAACAGCCACCTGAGAAGCCCCTCAGCCTGGCCTACTTCCTGAGAGGATACATCCTGTAACAATAAAGTCTCTCCCTGAGACTCCAAAGAAACACCTGGCAGAACCTCCGGCTCCACTGAGCCTTCTAAAGAACCGACATCAGGGACTGTCGGTTCTTCCACTCTAGGCTTTGCTGCTTTGTCCTTGCGCTTTTGCCGAAGCGGGCGCCGGAGCATCCGACGGCATTTTATAATTACAACGCTTCCCAAAACTAACCTGGCACAGTCTAACCTTCTCTTAATAGTGCGTTTGTTAAATCTAGCACAAGAGCGGCATCCAACAACGTCGTGCTCAGGCCCTAAACAAGGAATACACAAAGTATGGTAATCCCTATGAGGTATCTGTTTCCCACAAGAAATACAGTTATTCACTTTTTCTGACATCCAGTTAAATACTGAGGCAAGAAAAACCAAAATATTCCCCAACGGGGTACTTAGCCAACTTTGATTCGGTCTGAAACTCTGACTTCAGAAACTTTCAGAACGCCAACCTGCACTCGCAAAATTGCTTCTGCATCGGACCATGCGGCAAAAAAGACTGAGGATATGACGTCGGTCATGCGCATTAGTACCCTGACGTACTGACGTCAGTCTAATGCGCCCTGACCGACGTCAGCCATATACTTTGGTATTCGGGCCGACTGGACAGCGGACTACCCAATAGTTAGGACTGCAGCAATGTGGAATGAAGAACATCTTGTTGGCTGGATAGATTTGTGTCCCAAAGACTCCCCTGTCTGTTGAATAGACTCCCTCTCCATGTCAATCAGAGTATCTCTCTAGCCCTCTTTAAGAGGAACCTGGACAACTGGATGGAAACAGAAAATATACCCCTGGGATCCCACCTGTGTCCTTGCTGGGCAGGGGAAACAGGTGCTGATTTTGACAGAACATGGGTGAAATTCTTGGCTAAGCTTATAAGGGCCTCTGGGCCAGTAGCCTAGTATCATGCTATGAACCTATAAAAAGTACCAAACATACAGAATGCAGACATAATGAACCAAAACAAAAAGCAGACATAAAGGTTAAGTCTTATACATAATGGCATTTTTCACTTTCAGTATGTCTTGATTGCACACTGTAGCTGCCAGTAAATACAACAAATTTAAGTTAGTGGCATTTGCAGTACCTTTTGTGCATTTCCATTTGACATGTACAGCTCTTTGTGGCATTATGACATTGTTTGCAGCTGGGTTCCTTTACAAAATGACACAGCATTTAATGATGGGCAATGTCTAATGGCAGAGTGTGAGAAACAATATGACACCAAAATTATTTATCTAGCATACACTGCAACACTGCTGCTAATGACCATTTTAAACTTGTTATGCATATTTTCATTCATTCTCTCTGCTTTTACTCTGATAGCAAATCTATCACAGGAATCATAAACTTAGGAATTTCTTCTAAAATTTAATACTATATTGTAGAGAACAAATGTATCCTATTTGTTAGTTAATATGTAAGTCAAAGTCTCTTCTATGGAAATTGTATGTCAAAAGTCTGTCCTTAAAACTATGTTTTGTAAAAAATTGTTCTCTTGGAGCTTTTCTCCCCAGGCCTCCACTGAAAATGGACTTGTAATCCAGTTGGACTCTCCCGGTCAACAAATGTAAAATAAATAAATAAAATATATATATTTTTTTTTAATCTGAGTTACATATTCCTGACAGTTATGTAAGGTGTCATGGTAGGACACAGAAAAATATATTGTTGTTGCCCATGTAGAATCTACTAGTTGTCTGGTATTGTGAAGAAATATGGTACTTCTATATTAATACCACCAGAACCAAGTGGCTTAAAACTACTGGATTGTATCACCAGGAGAAAACTGTTGCTGGTACTTGTACTGTAACATGAGAGATACTGGAATTTAATTAATTATGCACATATACATCATTTTTCGGGTCTACCTGATAACACCAACACGCCAAAACACTGACAACGAAATAACCAACACGACAAAACCGAAAGTTCAAAAACACGAAACTTCACATGCCCGACAAACCACAATCCCGACAATCAAGTAAACAAATAACTTTCCCAAAAAACACACACACAACACAAGCACACCAAAAACCTTACAAACCTACACTAAACCTTACATACACAACTATATATGCACTAACCTTAACCCAAACCCTAACCCTAAGGTCCGCCACTATCGCACACTTACCTTACCCACACCCTAACCCTAACTCACTTAATCCACCCCTAACCCTTAAGTCTGTCACTATTGCACACTTACCTTACCTGCACCCTAACCCTAACTCACTTAATCTGCCCCTAACCCTTATGTCCGCCACTATCACACACTTACCTTACCCGCACCCTAACCCTAACTCACTTAACCCGCCCCTAAACCTAATGTCCGTCACTATCGCACACTTACCTCGCACCCTACCCTAACGTCCATCACTATCACACACTTACCTTACCCACACCCTGACCCTAACATCCGTCCCTATCGCACACTTACCTTAACATGTCGGTGTTCTCAGTGTCGGGATTCTCAACTGTTGGTCTTCTCTGTTGTCGATCTTCTGGTGTCGGTAATCTCATTGACGTTCTTCTCAGCTTTTGGCGTAATCAGGTAGACCCCATTTTTCATAGCTCTGCATATATCTTAGAAAAGAATAACCCAGAAAAGAATTGCCTGTAGTCATATAAAACGTCAAGGCTCACTGAACAAAACAGCTATAAAACTTCAGGACTAACTAAACAAAAACTGATATTGGTACTGTGCTAATTTATTTTGTATTTGTTTTATGTGGTACAACACTGATCTCCATGAACCCATTTCAGACTCAGCCCAGGGGCGCTGTCTGGTTAAGTGACTTGCTCAGAGTCATACAGTTAAGCAATGGAGGCTGATGGAATCAAACCCTGGACCCCTGGACACAGGAAACAGCTCCTTAATCCATTGTGCCAACTGCCAGACATTCCCCTACTATTATAACTCTGGCAATTCCAGATTCCAAGAGATAGAAATGTATTTCTAAAAATGTATAGAAAACCCTAAGTTTGGAATTCTTTAGCATCATAATATATTATACTCATTGGAAAGGCTTTTTAATGATTTGACTGTTAGCATTGCAAAGAAAATATTTTGGTAAGCTATATTTCTGTTTGGACCTTTTAAATACCCTTTCTTCTTCTCAATAACTTTGTATTTACTTGCCTTTTGATTTTCATCTGATTTTTTTCTTAATAATCTAAGAACTTTATGGATGCATAAAGGCTACTAGAAGTGTATCTTTTCACAACTGCTAGATGTGAACAAGTTAAAATGCTTAAAAGAATAAAACTGTTATGCTAAATGTGTGCAGTCACTTGAAATGTATACTTTTTTGTCTTTGCCTTGCTAAAATATTGAAAAAAACCCAAATTAGCTGTTTTCTACATTTTATTTTAATTAAATATTTAAAGCAGTAACAACTATGCAGCTTTTTAAGCATCCACATTCACAGCTGCTATCATCTACACAGTACCTGCATAGAAAACTCGGCTTAAAGGAGTTTTCTGCATACAATACAACTCGCACAGAATTATTGATCATGTCTTATTTTGGCAGACAGTTAAGCTTATATCTACATCCTCTGCTAATTTACCCATATTATGCGACTGCAGGATTATAGCAAACAAAATATTAATCTTGTTTGAATATATCATGTGATTTACTGCCCTTTATAGAAAGCATTTTGTCCATCTCTATGGCAACAGATTGTACAGCTGGAATCACAGGACCATGACATCCTTGTAAACTCATTTGGACAAGATCCATATGTAAAAAGAACGAATGAATCTCAGGTTATATTCAGCAGTAAGGAGCAATACAAAAGAATGTGTTAATGATTTCTCAAGTGGACTATATAAGAGAATCAACCCTATAGAAATGATGAGTGTTTTGTACAGTAATTGCACAATAAAATGCTGACAACAGAAGAGATATAGTGTAGATGAGGAATGAAACTTGGGGGAAGGGCAGATAGGTGAGAAATACAGAAATGGATAAAGATTTAAATATAAAATGAGGCAAACTAGGGAAATATGGGACTGCTGCATGTTTGCTGTTTCTTATTAGTACTGTAAAGGCATATATCCCCATACACATTAACACAAATACACATATGTGCATGCACATACCACATCTTCTGTGATCTCTGTTACTGTTTCTGATTCCTGTGAACATGTTTTTTCATTTATATAGTTTACTACTCTGTGGTCTTCTTGTATAACAATAAAACAAACTAATGTTTTGTATTTGCTTTATACCTCACAGAAACAAAGGCACTGACAACAGGTAAGGCCTACCTTTCTCAGCTAGTCTGGCACTTCTTTATGCATTGAACAAGTTGTAAATCCTAATTAATGGGGAGCTGGATTCACAGACCTGGTCTGGTTTGCAAATTAGGCTCAGGGTGGATTGCATCTCTACTGATATACTGTTGGGCATCTGATTCATGAATTGAATCATATGCCTGACAGCGGGTAAGTCATGGTCATCACGAAGGATATACAGCAAAATGAGCATGCTTAGAATGTCATAGATTTCTAAACATGTGCCACAGAGGGAACTCAGCATCAGGTGTGAGTTACTGCTCAAGCCAGGTGGCACAGCATGGCAGTTTGGGTGTCCTATAGTAGTGCAATGCAGTAATCAATGTGCAAACTGTAGTGGTAATAGCAGTGCATACAGCATGCCAATTGGTGTACCTGGACTGGATGGGGCAGTAAGTGGTGAAGCTAACAGGAACTATGCACTGTTGAGTATTCCTTAAACATGGTGCCCAGCTTCACAAATTACAGTGATCGTGTTGCCATAGTTGTGTATAATGTGTGTGTGTGTGTGTGTGTGTGTGTGTGTGTGTGTGTGTGTGTGTGTGTGTGTGTGTGTGTGTGTGTGTCTGCATGCAAGCGCATGTTGTTCTCTGACATGAGGGGTGAGCTATACAGTAGGGCAGTCTGTGTGCCTTACAAAGCTGTAGAAATGCTGGTGCTCTGGCAATGTAAAGGCCATATTCAAGTCATGCAACTACAGCATTCTGTGCGCTCTGCACTGCAACAGCACCAGTACAGCCATGTGATGGGGAGACATCCATACACTCAAACTATATGTGTAGTTAATGGGACACTACTTCTACTTTGGAGCACATACACAGGCACACAGACACAGACGCACACATACATAACACAAGCACATACTCTGTCACCTATGTGTACATAATTATATGCAACAATGACAACACAATTATAGGGAACTATGTGTAGTCTAAGGAATACTAAGCACTACATAGTTGTTCATATTAATGAATTTAGCTGTGAAACAAAACATACTACTACAAAGATGCTCTTACATATCTGCAATCCACTTGTGCGCAGAACATATGCGAGCATTGCCAGCTCCATTGTCTTACAAAGATAAGTCCTGAGTACAGTGTAGACGACCCAGTTTCAAATAGCAGCTGCAGCATGGCAAGAGATGTCTGGGGACAGGACAACAAAGAAAGAGCCTGCTTGTCTCTCTTGGGAGGGCAAGATGTGCAAATCCACTGTGTGAACTGTGGGTGGAATCCCCAGATGAAACAATAAATCACTGGATGTCTTTACTTTTCAAGAAGGGATATGACCGAGATTGGGTGTGTGAAACTACAGATGTTTTATGAGAATCAAATAAGTAAATAAAGCAAAAAATGCAATAAGAAACTGACAGTTAAAAGGACTCGCTGCTTTACTTTTCTCTTGCTTTTGCTTTTTCACAGTGCTGCTCTTCACACAGCGGTGGTTAGCAGTGCCCTCTATAAATGGAAAAGCCTAGAAGCTCAATTTTTCCCTAAACAGCTGTCAGTGAAACCTTTCCAACCTTTTCTGATGCTCTGCGGGGAATTCATTTGTGCACTGAGCAGCGTTGCTTTATTGATCAACCTTAGCCTAAACAAAGTATAGGTCCCTGCTGTAGTCAAGGCTCTACCACTACAGTCCTGTCAAATGAACCCATTCCCTTCCCTAATAAAATATACAGGAGCAGCCTGCTATCATGGATGGGCAGTTTCCCATCATCTATCATGCCAGCCTGATAGACATGGGCATCATGAAGCAATGTACAACCACTTACTCCTGCAACAAACAAATACTTTATGTGAGAGATGTAGTTACACTATGAAATTTGAGGCAAGACTCTCACATAAGGATAAATTGAATGTCAAACAGGTTGTCAGCACACACACACTTCCCACACTAAATAAGGACAAAACACATAAACCCACCTATGCAGAGGTACTCACTAGTGACTTACCAACAGATCAGGGGCTTCCCAAACTAAGCCACTTACACACATAACAATACAAAAAACAACCACAACACACACACTCCAGTGTCTCAACAAATAATCCCATAAGGCGTAACACCATAAAACCTAATGTATTGGTCATAGGTAACTCCATTGTGAGACACATGGATGTTCCCTCCCCAGGCTGGATAAGGGGAGGGATACGGTTAGCTGCCTGTCAGGTGCCAAGACCAGTCAAGTCACTCAAGCACTCAAGTCACTCAACCACAAGTACCAATATGAGTCTGTCATAGTCCATGTGGGGATGAATGACTTGAGATGTACCTCACTGTACTATATAGCTACCCCTTTTGTGCCTTTTTTAGGCAGTGTCAAAATAATCAACCTCCCAACATAACAAAATCCTCTCTAGAAAAACTCAAGGTATCACTGCTTAATGCTAGGAGTCTAAACAAGAAACTGCACTCCTTGGAAGCACTCCTCACTTTGGAAGATAATGACATCTGTGCAGTCACTGAAACATGGTTCAAAGGCATGGAAAGCACCCTGGCTATGCAGGGCTACAATACCTTCCATACGTTCAGATCACAAACGAAGCATGAAAAAAAAACAAAGGAGGAAGTGTATCCATATTCATTAAGGATAAGTACACCTTGACACTGATCAAACAATATGACTCTCTTTAGCTACTGCATGTCTAATTAAATATAGGCAAAGCCCCCTACCAAATCATAGTTAGCTATAGGCCCCATACCATGAAACAGAAAAAGCATATCGCATATCTGGACTTACTGGAGTCACTTGCCATACAGCCCAACACATTACTCGTGGGTGATTTTAATTATACTACCATCGACTGGGAAACATGAATGACCACAAACACGCTGCATCAGAGGTTCTTGGAACAGCGAGTCAGCACACCCACAGGAGGCTCAAATATCCTGGACATAGTACTCACTAACATAGGAGAGCATTGCACCTCCCAAGTGTTATGTCCTTCCTTGTAAGATCAAACCATAAATTAGTCTTGCTCGATGTAATTATAAGAACAGATACTTCATCAAGCTCAAAAATGCTTAAGAATTTTTCGAAGACAAATTACCTCCTATTAAGTGATGGTATAAAAAGTTTCAAAGCCCCCTCAAACGCAGATAACACGGACTCCTATGCAAAGGACTGGTATCCAGTATTGAGGGTGAATGTAGAAGATGAGGCCAGAGGAAGGAAATCAAATTTGACAAGACCAAAGGGGTGCAATGAGGTTAACTATGCTTTTTAACTGGTATGCTTTCTGTAGAAATTTGGGAATATGAGGTAATGGGGGTAAGCATAGAGAAGACCAGAGGGCCAGCCATGGACTAAAGAATCTCTCAGTGACTTTCCCTCTAGAGGGACCATGGCAAAGAACCTGCTGCACTTGCTGTTGAGGGGAAAAGGGAAAAGGTCATAGCATGAGTGGCCTCATCGACAGAAAATTCTCTCTGCCACTTTGGCATTAAGAGACCAGTCATGAGGCATCAGAATGGACCTGCTTAGGTTGTCTGCAATCACACTGGCTTTCCTGGCATGTGCATTGCTATGAGAAAGCAACCAGAAGAGATCACCCATTGCCACACTCTCAATGCTTCTCGACAAAGCGGGTAAGATCTGATTCATCCTTGTTTGTTAATGTACGAGACTACAGATATACTGGCAGTCTGAATAGCAACTGTCCCAGTCAGGAGAGCATCTTGAAAGGCCTGCAACTTTAGGAGGACTGCTCTCATTTCCAGGACATTAACATCTGCCTTGGCCTCTTCTGGGGACCATGTACTTTGCACTGTTCTTCCCAAATAGTGCCCCCCTCCCCAGTTGGGAGGCGTCTGTGGTCACTGTGGCTGTGAACAGGGGGAGAACAAATTGATGGTCTTGAAAAACTTCATCTAAGTGAAGCCACCAAAAAAAAGATATCTTTTTGCAAGCTTGTGTGACCTTGACTGGGGCTGATAAAGGCTGCTGAAGAATAGACCACTGTACTGCCAGGGTCTATTGCAGAATTTGCATGTGAAACCTGGCTAAAGGGACTAGAGTGATAGCTGCTGCCATGGATCTCAAGGCTTGTGATGGAAGAGAGAAATGCAGGATTACTTTCTTGACCTAGGATCTGAGTGTCTAGATATAAGTTGGAGGAAAAGAGGCTATTTGATTGACTGTGTCTTGATGAGCACCTATGACCTCCAGGCTCTGCGTAGCTCTGAGTTGTGATTTGCTTAGGTCTGTAGCACAGCTAGCCACCCAGTGGTGTAAAGCTTGACTCTAGATGATTGTCACTGTTGACTGTTGCTAGATGGATAACTGGATGGATGGATGGATGGATGGATGGATGGATGGATGGATGGATGGACTGTGATGCCTAGGTGAAGACAAAACTGTAGCAAGTAGTCCCTTGCCTGTAGGAGTAGATGCCTGGTTCAGGCAGTTAGGAGCCAGACATTTAGGCACAGAAACACTCTGGATCCCAGCAGTCTCAGGTGAGCTGCTACCACTGAGATGCATTTGGTGAACACCCTGGGGGCTATGGTGAGGCCAAAGGGCAGTGCTCTGAGCTGATAATGACTGTCTCTCAGCTGGGACTGCAGAAATCTTCTGGATCACCTGTTCATTTTGATGTGCTAGTATGCATTCTGAATATCTATTGAGCACATTCAGTCATTCTTTCACAGTAGGGGCAAAATGGACTAAACCATGACCATCTGGAACCTTGAATATTTTATGAACTGGTTTAATTTGCTGATATCCAGGATGGATCTTAAGTCCCCTGTCTTCTCTGGCACTAAGAAGAATCTTGAGTAAGTCCTGAATCTTATCTGGTCTGGGGAACCTCCTGGATAACTATTTTGCTGAGGAGCTTTTCTATTTCTAATGCTATCATCCCCCCTGACTGGGTGGAACATCTGGGATTCTTTTCATTCTTGGAAAATGGAATGATACAGCCTCTGGATATTGTGATGATATGGGCAAGTGCCGGCATAGCCTGCTTGAGTTTTGTAAAGAAAGATACAGCCTTTGAATATTAAACTGATTTATACAAGATGCTTGTGTGACAGATGTATTAGAACTGTATGTCATTTGTATATCAAACTGATTTGTTTGATGCTTGTGCTGAAAAGGTATTTGTGAGGTTTGCTTGTGTTGAAATGTATCAACATTGCACCGTGCTGAAACGAAGCGAAATGTATACGTTTTACTGCAACTGAATTAAATTAATATGTTTTAGTAGAGAACACTGGGACAGCAAAGGTTAACTTTAAGAAAAAATAAGAGAAATGTAAATGAGCTATTAAAACATTAAAACTGCATCCCACAGTGCTGAATAGGACCAGAGACGCTAGATCTGGGAAAAGCGTTTATTCAGTAGCTCAGTAAAAAGAGGGGAAGTCCCAGGCACTGCCATAAACATTTAGATGTGTATTGTAGCCGTCTATGCTAAATTCTTCTCTCAGCTTCAAAGGGGAATAGTATGAGAACCTAGAGTCAGGTGACTAGATGAGGTCATTCTGCCAGCCCTCTTGGAAATTATATTTTAGATATTACAAAAGAAATCTCAGAGTATTGAGTATTCTCTTTTGGGGAGCCTGACTAGAAAGACCCTCACCCACAGCATCTTGCCTTGTGGTAGTAACTTAACTAGGGAACAGTAATTTCTCCTAGATTCAGTCAGGAATATAGTGAAGCTTAGTTTAATGAGTGGTTTTCTTTAGTTGCATGAGTCTGTCCATCAGCGGTAACTTCAATATTTTCTGTGATTTGAACTCTGTGGTTTACTGTAAAATATATATATTCAATATTTTCGTGTTCTTTTATTATTTATTATTAAATATATTTAAAACTTTTATTGTGGCTTGTCCTTATAGAAAGTATCTAACATTTGAGAGTACTTATATTTATTTGGTGACACTGTGTGGGCTACTCCAGAAGGCCTAGCCATCTTGGTCATCTACTACCATTTGTATTAGTATTAATATTACACAGTATAATTGGACACCGTTTGTTAAGGGTCTTAGAGTAGCTGATTGTGGAATGTCTAGTGGTGGTGATAACTACCTTATACAATGAGCGGAAGAGGACACAGCAGGTAAATCTGTGCCAGCCTTTCCCAGGTGCGTGTTTGTGTGAAGAATCAAATCTAAGTGTGTGTGAGTGTCAGCTACTTGGGGCAGGGACACAAAGCACTGGGTTTACAGAGAGGGTGCTGGAGGACTTCGGCTTGGACACTCAGCTGAGGACCTAACCCTTCAGCTGTAACAGTGGGAGTCTTATTGGAGACCTGGAAGGAGACAGATATAGAGGCATCCAAATCCTGGGCTGAATGTGTTTCCTGTGTACTCTTAAAGGAAACTATATGTGATGTAGACAGGTCTGCATTTGGAAATACTGACTGCATCTAATTGTATTCCAAGTGCACGTCCCTCTCCAGTGTCAGTGGTGAGGATTCAGGCTCCTTGATTACTGGCCCAGTGTGGGTGCATCGCATGTTGGTGGCCATCACATATTGGTAGCAGTGGTGGGCATCACAAAAATAATTCTCTACACCTACAAATCTTTTGTTATGGATACCCCGACTCTTTAGTGTAGAGACAAATGCCCCCCAACTGCCTCCAGAGTGCAACATTGGACCGTCTTTCAGAAGCGCTGGTAGGGTTCTGGAAAAAGGACCTTTGAGGAGTTGAAAAATGTATTCCTATGGCAGACAAGGTGTTTCTTTCTTGCTCACATCTGGAGAGCATGTCTTTTACTTTCACGCCAAATAAGGAAGATCCATCAAATGGAGAACTGATAAATGAAAACTTGAAGGGCTCTGCAAAGTCGCATAGGAGCATCCAGGCAAATATCCTAATAGCTATAACTGAACCTGCCACCTGTGAGGGACCTTCCGCTACATGGGAAATCAACCTCATGGACATGTTAGTTATATATTGGAGGGTTGCCAGTTGCAAAGAGACTCTGTTCTGGTCCTCTGCCGACATGGATCCAGAAAGGGATTTGGAGAACTCCTTAGTTAAATCTCTTTGTAGTCTCAGGAAATCTGTCAAGTAATTCAATGACCACAGAGCAAAGGTCACTGAAGCATAAATACACTTACCAAATCTGCCCAAATTCCTAGATCCCCTGTTAGGGGGATGGATAGAAGAGCTCTGTTCTGCAACCTTTTTCTTTGTGACTGGTGCTGCAACCATGGCATCAACAGGGACCCCTTTTTCTCCAGTGTATCCTGCCCTTGGGAGGGCTAAAAATTTAGCTGGATGCTTAGGAATGGGCTTCATAGCATCTGTTTTTTTCCATGGCTGGCAAGAAATGAGGTATATAAGTGAATCAGCTGGGGGGGGGGTCACCCAAGACATAGCCAGGCCAGACCTGAAAGTTTCCAGGAACACCAACTCCTCTTGGGAAGGGGTGTTGGAAGACAAACCACATTTTTGTTTTTGGAGTTCAAGAATGTCTCTAAAGGAGATATCTTCAGGTGGAGATCTAGGGTGCCCTTCTCCTTCATCAAAATCGGTGTCCTCCAGGAGAGATTCCTGAGGATAATCTAAGTGCCTCCTTTCACATGTTCTCTTTTGAAGGACCTCATCAGTGGGATGGTTTGGTGAGGTATCAGAAGTGTTAGGGGAGTCTGGAGGGACTGACTGGAGACTTGAACAGGCTGGCTGTCCCAGTGGAATGGAAGATCAAGGCTGAGAAGAAAGACCCAAAGGTGGTAGAGTGATCTGATCTGATTCAAGGAGTGTAGGGACATCCTTCCTCTAGGTAAAGAGAAAGCCCTCTCCACAGTCTCAAAGGCAGAGTGCCCTGGGGAGACCAAAGCAGGAGGTAACAGAGCTGGCAAATTCTGCACCGTCATCCCCTGAAACACTGGAAGCACTTCACCCGAGGATGGAGTCAGACCTGAGTTATCCAAAGCTGAAGCTCTGAGGGGCAGGGATGGCTCCAACAACTTTGGAGTCAACTCTGGTCCCCCAGATCTGGCACTGACACTTCAGCTCCGAGCATTCTCCAGCTCCAAAAGACTCAGAGCTGGATGGTTTAAGGAAGCAACAGGAGTCGAAGAATGATCTGTCTTCAGATCTGATGAGGACCCCACACAGATCTTGGATCTGAGAGCTCTGACACAGCAGATATGATCAGAGAAACTAAGGGGGGACTAGTCACAGGCAGGGTTATGGAGCCAATGGGAGATGGAGATGAAATTACCCCCATCTGGATTTGAGCTCTGAGGAATTTCCTTATCATCCTATTTCATCTTCAAACTCCTGGAAGACCTGAAGGAGCTAGTGGATGGTGGTCTTGCATGTTTGTGAGGAGACTCCTGCAAAAAGGGAGAAGGGAGTCGAGAAGGCATTGAACCCAGTAAATTAAGAGATGACTGGATTTGAGGCAATTTTGATTTCAGAGCAGTAGGATCTGAAATCGTTGGATGTGACTTTTTTGACACATTTGGAGATGGCTCTGAGGAAGGAGCCAAAGACATTGTAGGATCTGGAGATCTCTTTCTAGACCCTTTGTCCTTGGGAACCAAGTTGAGCTTCCCCTTGTCAGATTTTTTGAGGGGATTTGTACCCCAGCGGAAATAGATGAAGAAGAAGAATGGGAACAAAGAAGACCCTTCAAAACAAGTATATTGCATCTTTCTGTGAGTGGCCTGGAGTTGAAGCTGGCACAAATAGTACAATCTGCATTTAATGGGCAGAGCCCAAGCAGTAGATACATTCCCTGTGGGAATCTGAATTAGGTATTTTGTGCCTACAGAAAAAGCAAAGTAACAACAATGGTAGTGGATAGAAATAGCGAGGTCTTGGTAAAAGTCACAAAAACAGTTTAGTGGCAGAAAATTACTGGAATAAAGGAGGAGCGTGACAGAAAAAACAATAGATAGCCTATTGATAGAAAAAAAATTGAACAACTCACTGCTTTAACTAGAAAAAGTACCAATAACTCGAAAGTGAGAGGATCCGCATCTGTAATGATATGGCAGCAAATGAGATCTGGGGTACGTTAGGTTGGCAGGGCGTTATAGATAAAAGGAGGAGCTCAAAAGTTTGGATCCAAGAATCTGTCAAACGTGGTCAAGTTGGATCTGTGTTAGATCCAAGACCCAGAAGTTGAGGAATGAATGAATGAAAAAGAAAACATTAGATGCCATATTTTTGTGACATTGACAGCTGCTTATGCATATAACGTAGAGAACTTATTTGCTTCTTTGTTTCCACAATGAAGTTGTAAATCTAGGAAAATGGAGTCAGTGGACTTGTTAAATATAAATAAGGAATGACAGCTGACTTTTCTGGCATTAGAAAACTGTATTTCTTAAATTCAAAACATCAACAGTTTGCTATGTTGTTAATTTTTTTTTTTTTGTAAAAATTAACTAAGAAAACAGAATTACGGTTAATTCAAATAGAGAAAGCTTATAATGAAAAACAAAGAAATCTGTTAGGGGGAAAATATAAAAAATAAAAAACATAGAAATAAGCTTATTGCATAAGTGTACACAGCCTTAAACTAATATTTTATTGAAGCACCTTTTGATTTAATTACAGCGTTCAGTCTTCTTGGGTACACACCTGCCATCAATTAAAGAGACTCTGATTAACTCCAAATAAAGTTCAGCTGTCCTAGTAGGATTTTCCTTTCATTTACTCAGTTGCCTGCTACAGCAAAAGCCATGGTTTGCAGAGAGCTTACAAAGCATCAAAGGGATCTCACTGTTGAAAGACATCAGTCAGGAGAAGAGTACAAAAAAATTTCCAGAGCACTGGATATACCATGGAACACAGTGAAAACAGTCATCAAAAAGTGGAGAAAATATGGGACAACAGTGATGTTGTAAAGAACTGGATGTCTCTCCAAAATTGATGAAAAGACAAGACAAAAACTGGTCAGGGAGGCTGCCAAGAGACCTACACCAACACTGAAGGAGCTGCAGGAATTTCTAGGAAGTACTGGTTGTGTACTACATGTGACAGCAATCTCCCATACTCTCCATATGTCTGGACTATGGGGTAGGGTTGCAAGATGAAAGCCTTTTCTTACACAGAAAAACACCCAGGCCCGGCTAAAATTTGCAAAACAATACATCAAGCCTCCCAATAGCATGTGGGAAAATGTGTTATGGTCTGATGAGACCAAAGTTGAACTTTTTGGCCACAAGTTAAAAAAATAGGTTTGGCGCAAAAACAACACTTCGCATCACCAAAAGAGCACCATCCCCATAGTGAAGCATGGTGGTGACAGTATCATGCTTTGGGTTGCTTTTCTTCAGCTGGAACTGGGGCTTTAGTCAAGGTGGAAGGAAATATGAACAGTTCCAAATACTGGTCACTTTTGGCCCAAAACCTTCAGGCGTCTGGTAGAAAGCTGAAGATGAAGAGGAAATTCACCTTTCAACAAGACAATGATCCCAAGCATACATCCAAATCAACAAAAGAATGGCTTCACCAGAAGAAAATTAAAGTTTTGGAATGGTCCAACCAGAGCCCAGATCTAAATCCAATAGAAAATCTGGATCCAAGGAAAATCGGAATCCTACTAGGATAGCTGAACTTTATTTGGGGTTAATCAGAGTCTCTTTAATTGATGGCAGGTGTATACCCAAGAAAACTGAATGCTGTAATTAAATCAAAAGGTGCTTCAACAAAGTATTAGTTTAAGGGTGTGCACCCTTATGCAACCAGATTATTGTACGTTTTTTATTTTTTATATTTTCCCCTAACACATTTGTTTGTTTTTTAATTGTATTGTACAGGTTATAGATCACATTAAAGGTGGGAAAAGTTTTGAACTGATTTATTGTGGACTCATTTTTTTTATATTACAAAAAACTGGCATTTTAACTGGGGTCTGTGCACTTTTTATATCCTCTGTATACAGCAGAAAGCACCCCTGCACTATTAGGCTATAACTCATTCAACACCTTTCAGCCCCAGAACAAGGACCGAAGCTCCAAAGGCAGTGGTGTCTCCATATTCATAAAGGATATGTACACCTCCAGACTAGTACCTCAGCATAACAGATCTGAGATACTTCAGGTACAACTACCATTGGGTAAGACAGAAATTCAGGATGTAGCCTGCTATAGGTCCCCATCCTTGGCCCAAGACTCTCACTCCACGTTCCTAAGCACCCTGGAAACTATTAGGGTCCAACCCAACACTCTCATACTAAGTGACTTCAACTACCCCTTGATCAACTGGGAAAACTACTCATGCACCAATACACTGGCCAATGCTTCCTGGAATTCATCAATTCCAATACCCTGGACCACCTCATTCTTACCCCCACTAGAGGAAGCAACATCCTTGACCTGGTTATTACTAACATGGGCAACCGTTGCTCTACACCAATAGTCAATTCCTCCCTGGTTAGATCTGACCACAAACTAATCACCATGGAAATCCACATCTCACCCACACCCCCTGCAAAGGTAACCACCTTCTCCAAAGTTGACTTTGGGCTCCTAAAACAGAGGTGACTAACTTCACAGCACCCATGTCAATGGAAAATAGATGCATGACTGCCGAATCATGCACCAATGCACTGTACAAAGACGTACATAAATGCTTGGAACTAGCCATACCCAACAGAACCAAGACGCTGTCCTCCAAAAAAAGGAAGCCAATCTGGTGGTCCCCCTCCCATTAATAAACTCTACAACAGAAGAAAGAAACTGTTGCAGAAAAGGGTGAAGTCCCAAGACTGGAAAAACTCCCTTATTAGCCTCAAAAAAGTTGAGATCCCTCATCAAAACCTCTAAAGCCAACTATGAAGGCAGAATTGCAGCAGACACTAAAAACAACCACAAAGCCATCTATAGTTATATCAAGAATCTCCATGGCAATACCCAGGTTTGCTCTGAGTTACTGCACAATGGTACCTCCTATACTGAGCCAACAGATATTGCCAACATACTGGCTGACAGATTCAGTGCAAACTTTACCCCTCACTCCCCCACTAAAGGACCAATCACAATACCAGAGGAATGCCAGGCACCCAGCATTACTGCAGCATAGGTTAAAGCTACATTGTACAAGGCCAAGAATACAGCTTCCATGGGACCCAACAAATATCCCTGGATGTGTTCTACATGAACTACAAAGTGAACTGGCACCATATCTGTGTGACCCGTTCAAGCACAGTCTCACCTCAGGCTTTGTCCCTACTAAATGGCGCACTGCTACAGTCATCCCTCTCCATAAAGGGGGAGCAACTACAAACCCTGGGAAGTATATCCCCATTAGCCTGACGAGTCTGATATGTAAGGCTATGGAGCACATCATCATGGACCTAATTAACAAGGATATAGGGAATCTCCAAACTCTAGATCCCACGCAATTTGGTTTTGTGAAAGGTAGACCATGCCTGCTCAACCTGGTTGAGTTCTTTGAGTCAGTCACCAGAGCTGTGGATGAGGGCAAGGCAGTTCATACAGCCTATCCCAATCTGGCCAAGGCCTTTGATACCATTCCCCACTCAGGAATTATTGATAAACTCACCAAACTAGGCATTAACTCCTATATCACTAGGTGGGTTGCAAACTGGCTTACAGACAGAACCTACAGTGTGAAAGTAGTGGACTCCAAGTCCAAGTGGAGTCCCACAGGGATTGGTCCTGAGTCCTCTCCTGTTTGGCATCTACTTCTCAGAAGTCCAGGCCAACATGAAGGGACTCTGGCTGACCAAATTCACTGACAACTCCAAGCTGGGAGCCATTATTAACTCTTCAAATGATGTAGACATCCTACAGAAAGGCCTCACTGAGACCAATGACTGGTGTTAAAACCATGGCCTTAAACTTAATGCCAAAATATGCGTCATCCCCTTTGGGAAAAACACAGTTCCCAGTAATTACCACATCGATGGGACACCACTGAACACTGAAGATGTTATAAGAGATCTGGGGACACAGGTTGACAGCAACCTCTCCTTTGACCACCGCATTGCCACTGTGATCAGAAAGTCCTTCTATATGGCACATCTCATTACTAAGGGTTTTGCATCCAGGAAGAAAGAGGTCATCATCTCGATCTACTCTTCCCTCATTAGGCCAATCATCGAGTATAATGCCCCATTTGGCATGTACCTTACTAGACACATGCAACAGCTGGAAAGGCCACAAAAGTACCTCACAAAGGGGATCCTAGTCCTTAAACACATGTCCTACATGGACAGACTCAAAAAACTCCAGCTATTCTCTGTCTCATATCGTCTACCAAGAGGCGATCTCTGCTTAACTTACTAAGCCATGTCTGACCCAGCTCTGTTAGAAATGCTACATCTAAAGAAATCCTAATCCCTCCGCACCACACACTCCAGAGACCTCAACTTCATTACCACAATCAACACAACATGCTGGAGGGACAGGTTCATAATCCAGAGACTGCCCATGCTCTGCAATAAACTTCCCATACATATCAAGCAGGGCACCTCACTGGCCCTCTTCAAGAGAAATCTTGATGAGTGGATGGATTCCTATTACAAGAACGAAAGTTCACTACTTCGAACTTGTAAAAGGAAGCCTCACTTTTGCAAAAGTTCACTTTAACGAAAGTGAACTTTTGCGTAAGTGCACTTCACCGAAAACACAGCAGCACAGTGGATGACATAAAAAACAAGCTATGTCCTCCACTATGGTGAGATAGTCATGGACCTTAGGGTTAGGGCACGGGTTAGGGTAAGGGGATAGTTAGTCAAGCTATCCTCTTACCCTAACCCATGCCCTAACCCTAAGGTTCTTGACTATCGCACCATAGTGGAGGACATTGCTATGTCCTTCTCTGCACTGCAGTCATCACGGACCTTAGGGTTAGGGTATGGGTCATGGTAAGGGGATAGTCCTACGGCTATCCCCTTACTATGACCCGTGCCCTAACCCTAAGGTCTGCGAGCACTGCACAGAAGTTCAGTACAACACCCGTTCGTTATACTGAACTTCGCGTAAGTGCACTTACGATTAAGTGCACTTTCACTGCAGTGGGCACTCCATGCACTATTTCGAATTAGTGAAAATTCGATCTAGTGTATGGAACCCATATATATATATATATATATATATATATATATATATATATATATATATATATATATATACACACACACACATAAAACTATATAAAATATACATATATATTTTATCTATTATGAGCCTACTTAAATAAGTCCAAACAGAAAAAAAGTTGACATAATCGACTAAAAAATATCAACAGCATTATTTTCAAGTTCCAAGACAAAAATCTCACAGCATGCAAGCAAAAAACATGTGGGGGGCTGTGTCCCCACAATCCCCTGCTAATTAAATACACTAACTCTGACATCACAAAATACTGAGAAAAGAGCAAACTCCCCAACTGTGACATTACAGATTTCTCACACAAATAGAAGATCAAACCCCAAGCCAGTCCTAATGAAAAAAAATGTTTTTTACTTGCATTTTTTCATGAATTTTTTTTTTCTGTTTATACATTTTAGGTAATCATATATAAACATACATATATATATATATGTGTGTGTGTGTGTGTGTGTGTGTGTGCGCATGTCATAGAAAACTCAACTTGTCTAAACTTAACTCACTGAAACAACTTATTAAAACTCATTTCATCTAAACTAGCAAAACCCCAAAATAAAGATATTTGTGGGGAGGGGGACAGCTCCCCTGCACCCCCCAAACTATATATAAAATAACTCCATGGTTGTACTACAGTGGAAGAAAGGGCAAAACACTGAAAGAGCACCACCAGCTAATACAATCCAGCACACTGTTAGAAGGAGGCAAACTGCAATGCTACTTATACTTCTCTTTTTTTTTTTTTGGTATTTTTTTTTTTTTTTTTTTTTTTTTTTTTGCTGGTTTAGGTAACGTACATTTTGATAAGCTGAGTTTAGACAAGTTGAATTTGCAATGAAATGACATGCATCCATGTACCTACAGACACAGGTTCTTACTAGGCTGCAGATCCAGTGGGTCATTTGTAAACTAACCAATGATCTCAACAATTTACCAAGACATGAATTAATACTAGACCCCAGACTAGATTTGTCTCCTTCCCACAAGGGCTAGAAGGTCCAGACCAGGGATGTATCACAAAGATACGGAATAAAACTGTATACACATGGGCGAAGGAGCTAGTCCTCTGTAACTGACTGCTCTTGTGACCTTTGGTATTGAGGGATCTCTGAAGGATACCGATGTGCTAGTAGGCAAGTGGTATCACCAATAAAGAAATACTGTTGGCCCAAAAAAAGATGCATAACAGAATGAACTTGAAACCTGCATGACAGCAAAGAAGATATGCAAGAGATGGCTTGTCCTGAAGGTGTTTTGTAGGGGAAGGAAGTCATGGACTATAGAGTGCATGAAGTCTAATATATTGCAGTTCACCATGATTCCTAGTACTCAGAAAAGGCTTACTATCTTGTCTCTTACCACATAAGGGTTTGTTTTGAATCTGTAGCTAAGAGAATTCCATCTGCATATGGAAACATGCTCTCCTTTCCTAAACGCAGGCTTGGGGCAACCACTGTCATACAATTTGTGAAGACTCTTAGTAGCAAGGAGAAGCCAAACGAAGGGGCTCATATCTGGAAATTGTCATAGCATATAAATAAGTATAAAAATGTTTGGTACACTTTTTTTCTGATGTGACGATAAGTGTTCTGAAGCTCCAAAGAATACATCCAGCTTCCTTTGAAGAGAGAAGAATGAAGGACTGAAGAGTAGCCCTGCAATATAATTGACCTGTGATGTAAAAATTAAAACTACTGAAATCTCAAATGAGCCTCATATTCTTGGTCTTACTGGGAAATAAAAATACATAAGAACAGTAATCCCAACTCACTGGGCTGGTGGAATAAGCAAGATGGCTATTTATCAGAGGGGGGTACAGAGTCACAGAGGCTTTGCTCTGGATAAGAAATAGTGAATAATAATGCAGAGTCAGAAATATAGGGCTGGTAGATGGTGGGGTGGGAAACAAAACTGCAAAGTGCATTCTAGTTTTGTAGTTTCCCTTACTTGTCAGTGGTGAAGTTATATTATTTTGAACTGTAAGGGAGATTCTCTCTTCAGCTGCTTCAAGAGAAAGAAATGACTGAGAAGTGAGCCAGAACTGTGCAAAGTCTCCAAGTTGGGGAGTAATCCTGACCTGTTGACTTTCTTAAGGCTCATAGTACTTACCAAACCTGCATCATGTTGCATCTGGCTGACCCTGCAACTGCTGTCCATGTTGATCCTGTTTTGGGTGACCATGCTCTCTTATGGCTTCTCTGAGTTTGCTGGTACAAACACTGTGAAGCTTGACTTCCAGCATGGGATCAGCAATGTAAAGGTGCTTACCTGACTGTTCCTCTCTCTCTCTCTCTCTCTCTTTTCTCCCTCTCTCTGTAGTTTGTGAAAATGAAAGACTTAATGTGGTTTTAAGCCAATCTGAATTTGTAAATATTATTGCTGGCTGTCTCAAGAACATGACATATGCCAATGATTACTACAACTGTTTACATACCAGTAAGACAGGAGTTTTATTTCCTGTGGTCGCCATTAGTGTGGTTGAAGAAATGGCCTAAAGTGAGAACATATCCAATGAGCATACCTCTCAAGTGTACCTCATTATGAGGAACGTACCTCATTTGGGGTCTTAAAAAGTTCATGTTCCTCGAAGTTCCTCAAAGTTCCATATTGAAAGAGTCTGCCACACATTCAGTGTTAGGAATATTTTAAGTGAAATCCATGGTAGATAGAAATTAATCATATTAATTCATTAAAAAATGATCTTTATGAGTAAAACTAGCATATTTTAACCATCCTATGACCTTTCTAGTTGAAGTTGTTAGTAAGCCATTAGTATGTGTTCCACATTTTGCCCATTTGTTCCACATTATGAAGGCGAGTGTTCCTCATTTTGGAGATGGAAGGTTGAGAGCTATGCCAATGAGAATAGCACCAAGATGGGAGAAAAAGTCTCTTTAAAGTTGGCATGCATGGAACCGCTAGCAGTAAATGCAACCATTGGAAGCATGGGCTCTCACTTTGAGGAATGTACACAGGCAGCTAGCCGCATGACATAATAAGGTTAAGGAAGCACTACTATGGTAAGATGCCCAGAAAAAGCTGAAAGCTGAAAATAAAGAATTTAAAGAGCAATCAACAGCTGCAGAAGCATATCTGGAGGCAATAGAAGAGTAACTGTTTAGTCAATAAGACAGGGATAAAAGGAAAAAACTTCCAGATGAATGGTACATCAGAGAGAGCAGAGGCAGACAACCCAGTGAACTTTATAACAGGGCTTCTTGCACAACTTACAAGAATAGAAGAATATGTCATAAATGTAGAATGGCCCAGCAGAGTCTACATTCCTCAAAGACCTAGCCATATAAGCAGAGTCTGTCCTTTTCTAGTAACGATTTGAAACCTATACTGTCAAGGAGACAATCCTGGCAGTCCTGCGGAACCAGTAAACCAGGTGAAAATGAATGAAGTGAGGAGGTTCAGGACTACTTTACCTTCTACAAGAAGAACACACTGTGGTTAAGCCAGGGATAAGGCAATCTGGGTCAAAATGCTTGAAACTTAAGTTGAATTAGCTGGCAAAACTGAAGATTTTTCCTTTGGGAACCAAAACCTTGCTGAATGCAGAAGAATCAGTAGCTCGCCTATATGAATAGCAGCTTAAATTGTTTCAAAATGGCTTCTGAATGTTTACTTTTTAAGCATTTATGGGTATATTAGGGCCAATAAAGACAAACCCTACTACATGCAGACATGCATGTAGCTGTAGGCATGCATGTTTTAGAGGTTAAAAAAGGCCTTATACTGCCCTTCTACCAGCTTGCCAGAATCTGATTATGCAGGCTGTTTCTATAATTAGCAAAATTTGCCTTCACAGACCTACAGGGGACATGATTGCACCTGTACACTTGTATGCTAGGGTTTAAGTATGACTACAAAAATAAATAACTCTGTGCTTGAGTAAATCATGGCATTAGTCATTTGTCAGCTGGGGTGAATGCAAAACTACTTCTCATTACATACAGTATTTAGACTGAAGTGATCATCATAAGGTAGGGTGGTTAATAACTTAAAAGGTTACTACTGCACATCAGATCTGGCTCACGATACAACTTTTCAAAGACTCGTTCTCTCAGCTCCACTCTTCTCTTTTTTTTTGTATGAAGAAACAAGTCGAAATTTCCCTCTTAGCTATAGATTCTATAAAAGTACTCTTCTGGAAACATTAAAAATAGCATGCAACTGCTCTAGGCTTATTTACTAAACAGTAAAACTTATCAGAAAATAACTCTTTTCAGACTTTCCACTTTGTGGCCTATAATTGGATCTTAAAAAATGAGAGTTAATGCTTATCTTCACTCCCTGCTTTTTGTTAAATAGTTTCTAAATTCCACAGACAGTATGTAGCAAAGGTTACCACCTGTGACTTTGTTAGCAGTTACTCTCAATGTTTCTAGGTAACCTGACCTTTTTAGTTTTAGTGTCCAGGACAGATAACCAGGGAGCATTTCAATTATTTACTAGCTACAAAATTACAGACAACCATTTAGCTTTAGACAGAAAGCCAGTGTGCATATTCATTTCAAGGAATTTGTACCAAACAAAATAATCAGTATTTTCCTAAGCACCCTACTGCTACAGTGTCCTGTCTTCTCTGTGTCACACTTCCTTTAATTGTTTCACTCACTTTTTGCCAGATGATGCCATCTACTGTACCCCCAGTCAACCAACTTATTCATTATACAGCAAAGTGTTGACAGTACAGGGTGATGAGTGTGTGTGTGTTTCCCTTACACTATCTATTCTTTTCTCTGGCTTGACAGTACAGGGTAACAAATGCTCAAGACGCAGGCTTGAGCCATATGTTCCTGAGTACAATTCTGCAAGTGTAAGCACTTGGAATTGCTGCACCAGATGCCATATTCTCACTTCAAATAAAGGTTATGAAGTGATATGCCAATCGATCCTCCCTCCCATAGTAGACACTGACATTCACTCTGCTAATCAATGTTCAGTTAATCAGTGACAAGAGAAGTTGTCCTACTGCAGCATCATCATGATCACAAGTGTCTCATTTAGTGGTATTTTCTAGTGTAAGTACTACAGCTATCTAGTAGCAACATCAGCCTCACCGTTTGTGCCATCCATATCTTCCCATGTGTAATGCAGCTTATTTTTTTGGAACCTGGTGTGACAATGTGAGGTATTGCCAGCTATAACAGGAGAAGTAGGGCAATGGATGGGTAACATATGCCAGCACAGCTAGCTGGAACTTTGTAAAGAATTATATATCATTCATATATCAAACTGAGTTGTATGGATGCTTGTGTTGAAAAATGTATTTGTAAAGCTGCTCGTGTTAAAAATGTACCAAAAGTGTGCCCTGGTGGACAGAAAAAGAAATATGCATGTATTATTGTAACTGTTTAAATGTATATGTGTTAACATATAATACTGCAAGAGAAGAGGTTAATCTCAAACTTTAAAAACAGTAAGAAATTAAATTACTGGGCCTATGCCATAAAGATGTTATCTCATAGTCTTGAATGAAGCCAGAGATGCACTGTCTGTAAGAAGTATGGATTATTAGCTCCTGTAACAAGAGTGGAAGTGTTTTATGGTTTTACGACTTCCAGGAGCTGCTGCAGATCTTAGCAAGTGTGTGTGTGTGTGTGTGTGTGTGTGTGTGTGTGTGTGTGTGTGTGTGTGTGTATTATTGACACATAGGTGCTAAATCCTGGCAGTTTCTAGCAATGGGGGGATTGCATGGGAACCAGCAGTCAAACGACCAGATGTATGTGATGTCATTCTGTAATCTAGGACAAAATAAAGTTTCAATCCTAGTTGAGACTGAAGTCTCATGACAGTCTGTTTTTGGAACCTGAAATCGAAGGATCACTCACCTACTTCATCTTGCCTTGATCTAGTAAGTAACCAGGGAATAGTAACTCTTGAGATCAGTCAGGAAAATATAGTGAGATTAGTTAAGGATTGTTTTTTCTGTAACTGTGTGAACCTGTCCACCTGTGTTATTTTTAATATTTCCTGTGATTGAAACTCTGCTGTTTATTGTAAATAGGTATTTAGAAATTTCATGTTCTTTAATTATTTTGTATTAAATATATTTAAACTGTTCATTGTGGCTGGTCCATTAGAGAATATTTTAACCTTTGAGACTACTTCTATCTATTGGTGACACTGGGGCCCCTGCTGAAAGCCTGGCTGTTTGATCAGCATTACAATTTGTATAGATATTAATTTTGGTATACATTCATTTCATCGGTCGGTGGATGGCCAATCAGAAAATGTGCGAAAGCAGTGCAGCAGGTTCTCACAATTGTGAACCAGAGATATGCGAAACACACAATATCCCCCCTTTTTGACCCATGGTAGTGCTTGTTTAGGTGGTAGAATGGTCAGAAATGTCATATTCCGTGTTTTGTATGACATTCCGACTGTTTGCCACTTTCAAATTCAACATTCTGATTCGGCGTTACACCCGTTCGAGGTTGGTGTGGACGCTCAAATGAATGTATACCATTAATTTCACTCAGTATAATTGGACACCCTTGCAAGAGCCTTAGAGTAGCTAGCTTTGGAGTGTCTGGTGTCAGTAACCACCTTATAGTTTGGGTAGAAGGGGGCATATCAGGTAAATCTGTGCCAGGATGTCCCAGTGTGTGTGTGGGGGTGAAAATCATATATCAAACTGCATGCGTGTCAACTACTTGAAGCAGGGACCTGAAGCACTGGTTTCACAGAGAGGGTGATGGAGGACTTGGCTTAGACACTCATCTGAGGTCTCAACTCTATAGCTGTACTAGTGGGGAGTCTTATTGGGGACCTGGAGGGAGACAGAGAAATCCAGACCCTGGACTGTGTTCCCTGTGTGCTCTTAAGGGAAATTCTGCTTGATGCAGACAGCTGTATCTGGAAATAACAGGTGTGGTATATCCATTTTTGTTCCAAGTGAATGTCCCTCTCCAGTGTCAGTGGTGAAGTCTGTGGCTCCTTGATTACTGGCCCAGAGTGGGGACGTCACCTATTGGTGAGCAGTGGTGTGGATATTAATTGAACTTCTGTAACTGGTAGGCAGTTGTCACTAAAGGTGTGTCCTCTCAGCAGCCACAAGGTAAACATTCAGAGTTTCATTTCACAATAGTTTTATTTATTTTTTTGTTAGTTTAGTTTAGTCAGGGAAAGCAGGCAAAGATGTCAGCAGAGGATTATGGTAAGCTGACAAAAAACAGTTGACCACAGTGTGTGAAGTCAAAGGAATGGTGCATGCCAACCTGACTAAAGAGGAAATTATTTCAGCCTTAGTCACAGCTACAACACAGATCAGCAACCAGGAGGAGAACCAGTTTGGTGATGTGGATGTGCAGCCCTTAGAAACAGGACAGTTCACCTTTTCCTCAGAGGACTTAAAAATTTGGAGTTACAGAGACTTGACCCAGAGGCCAACCATTGGGAATTAGAATCAGCAGAGAGACTGCAGCATTTGGAGGCCAAAGAAAATGAGAAGCAGCATCAATATGAGAGGGAGATGCGGACTCTTTGCCAGAGTCACGGAGGTAATGTGGATGAGAATAACCGAACCCCAGAAGCAATAAAGGTCAGTAAATTTCTTCAAAACTTACAGAGGGTGATAATTTTGATAGTTTTATTCATATATTTGAAAGAGTATGTAAACAGTATAATGTTTACCAACGGCTCTGGGTATGGTTTCTGACCCCCTTACTTCATGGTAAAGCTGTAACTGCTGTTTCTAAATTGTATGACATTGATTGTTTAAACTATGACAAAGTAAAGAAATGTTTACTTGAATGTTTTATGTTAACACCTGAAGTTTACAGAAAAAGGTTCCGTGAACATAGATGCAAGGCAGATGAAAGTGTGTGTGATTATATTACTGACTTAAGCACTTATTTTCACACGTGGGTGAGTGGGTGTCTAGTCACCACTTCTGAAGGGCTGGCAGACCTTTTGGTTTGGGTACAAGCCCTTAGCACTTTGCCTGAGGAGATGAGAATCTGGTTGGCAGACCAAGAGTCTAACTCTGAAAATGAGCTGGGGGGGAAAAGGGGGATCTCTGCTTAGTAACCAGGGCATCTCTGCACAGGAAGTGGATACCCAGTGCTAAACATGAATATAAGGGAACACATAGTGGGCAGCGTAAACCACCCCCAACAGAATCCACCAGTAACATGGGAAGCCACTAGTTCAAGTACATGGCCAGGATCAAGGGTTAAATGTTTTAAATGTAACCAGTCGGGCCATGAATCAGACAGATGTCCATGGAGACAAGGTGGGGAACAAAAGGTGGAGGAGCCAGCAAGTGGAAATAACAGTATGCCAGTGGTAAGTTGTCTGGAGACAACAGGAGTACCAAACTATCACCAAAGTTTGCATCCTATCTTAGTGGATGGAAAACAGGCTACTGCTAAGAGAGACACAGACTCTGACATAACTATTGTGAAGCCTGCAGTAGTTAAAGAGGAACAGTACTTGCTTGGGCAGACCACTCCAGTCAGAGCTTTGGGAGGGACCCCATTTCAAATGCCTTTGGCCATAGTTCACCTTGACTGGGAGGGTGAAAAAGGAAGCAAGCAAGTAGGTGTGTTTGAGGATATCCCTGCAGATGTCCTGATAAGGAATGATTTTGATAATGCAGTACCTTGTGTGCATGCAGTTACATGCAGTTAGGCTTGCAGACAGGCATGTTCAGCTGGTAGCCTGGGGGAGACCCAGACAGACCCACACCTGAAGCCAGGGCTTGTGAGATGGCTATTTCAAGGAGGGAGTCACTCTGTAGCAGTGAGCCTGAAGCTGAGCCACAGCTTCTGTTGGTACTAATGCTCTCTTGGACAGAATGATTGCAAGGGCAAAGGTGAGTGGTGGTACCCAAGCTGACAATAAGACACCGCTGTTAAAGGATACCATACTTCCTGTGGAAGGGAAGCTGGGAAGAGTTACAAAGGTAGACCTGATACAGGCTCAGCTCTCGGACCCTACATTAAGAGGCATAAGGGAGGTAACTAGGGAGATATCTGATTCTCAAGGAATAGGAGTCTGTATACTGGAACAAAGGGTTGCTGTAAAGAGAGTGGACCCCTGAGGGAGGGTTAGAGGGTGAGGTAATACAACAGTTGGTAGTAGTTGGTAGTGCCTAAAGCCTACCAACTGGCAATTCTAGCCATAGCCCATGACATTCTTTTTGCAGGTCATATGGGCATAAAGCATACCAAGAGGCATATTATGCAGAACTTTTACTGGCCTGGGATTGCCAGGGATGTAACAGGGTACTGCAGGACCCGTGAGCAGTGCCAAAAAGTAGGCAAGGCAGGAGACAAGGTCAAGGCTCCTTTTACACCTTTGTCTGTGATTGAGGAGCCATTCTGGGACATCTGAGTACCTCAAGTTCCACAGGGAAGACGTATATCCTGGTGGTAGTAGATTATGCTACTAGATACCAACAGGTGGTGGCTCTGTCCTCCACTGAGGCAGAGGAGGTGGCAAATGCTATGTTAGAGATTTTTCAGCAGGGTAGGTTTCCTGAGAGAAATACTGACTTACAGAGGTGCTAATTTCATGTCAGTCCTGCTGGCTTGTCTGTGGAAATGCTTTGGGGGTGAAGCATCTAAAATCCACCCCCTACCATCCCCACACTAATGGTCTTGTGGAGAGGTTAAACTCTACATTAAAAGCCATGCTATGCACACTTATAGACCCGCTTAAGAGACAGTGGGACAGATATTTGCTTCATATGCTGTTTGCGTACAGAGAGGTACATCAGGAATCCACAGGATTTTCAACCTTTGAGTTGTTGTATGGGCATAGGGTGAGGGGCCTTTAGATTTGATTCCTGATGAGTGGGAGGGTTAGTGTGAATCCCACTAAGACTCTGCTGTGGCATATGTCCTAAACCTCAGGACAAGGTTTAGGGAGCTCCTGGCCTTGGCCCAGGAGAAACTGGCAGGAGCCCAACAGCAGAAAAAGGTCTGCTATGACAGGAATGTTTGAGCCTGAGAATATGCTGCAAGCAGCTTGGGAGGGACCCTTCAAAGTGGTAAATAAGGTCAGTGATGTTAACTACATGTTAGACCTAGTAGGCAGGAGGCAGGGCACAAACTGTGCCATGTTAACATGATGAAACCTTGCCAGGATAGGGAGGCCCTTGTACTAAGTATTTGCGGTATGAGGCAGGAGGAATCTGAGGGAGATATATGACTATGTTGAACCAGCTAGCAAAATGCCAAGCTACTATGGTAGCACCTAGGGTTGCAGGCATATGATATGACAGTGAAATACTGTAGTGGGGTCAGCAATGCCAATGCAGATGGGTTATCAAGACATGGCATGGGTTAAGGTATTCCCAGACAGGTCCATTCCTCTCAAACAACATTTTTCAAGGGTCACTTGAAAAACTAGCTTGAGTCTTCAAAGGGGGAAGAGATGTGATGATGTGAGGTACTGCCAGCCATGCCTGGAGAAGTAGGGCAGTTGATGGGTAGCATATGCCAGCACAGTTAGCTGGAATTTTGTAAACAATTATATGCCATTCATATATCAAACTGATTTGTACAGATGCTTGTGTTGAAAAATTTATTTGTAATGCTACTTGTGTTAAAAAAATGTACCAACAGTGTGCCCTGCTGGACAGAAAAAGAAATATACATGCATTACTGTAATTGTTTAAATGTATATGTTTTAACAGCGAATACTGGAAGTGAAGAGGTTAATCTCAAACTTTAAAAATAGTAAGAAATTAAATTACTGGACCTAGGCCATAAAGATGTTATCTCTCAGTTTTGAATGAAGCCAGAGACACAGTTTCTGTAAGAAGTATGGTTTATTCACTCCTGTAGGAAGATTGGATGTGTTTTATGGTTTTATGACTTCCAGGAGCTGCAGCAGATCTTAGTAAGATTGTGTGTGTGTATTATTGACACATAGGTGCTAAATCCTGGTAGTTTCTAGCAATGGGGGGGGGATGCATGGGAACCAGAAGTCAGGTGACCAGATGTATGGGATGTCATTCTGTAAGCTAGGACAAAAATAATGTTTTAAGCCTTTGGACAAAGGTGGAAAATTGGTGGTCATGAAATCTAATGATTACCTTAGGATGTGTATGAACCATTTAAATAATTGTAAAGTGTATGAAAGAGTTGGACTGGAAGTATATGTGCAAGTTAAAAGTCAATATGATATTTTGTTGCACAAAGGTGTTCCTTTGAATTACCTCACAGTATCTGATGTTACCTACAAATTTTCAAGCATAAATACCACTATGGCCAGATTTTACTGTGTGCCTAAAATACACAAGAGTTTGTTAAACCCACCAGGTCAACCTATAGTGTCGGCCTGTGGGTATTTTACTCATAATTTAGGGTATTTTTTGCATCAGTTTTTATTACAAGAAATAATTAAGTTACCTTCTTATATAAAGGATTCATTTGACTTTATTGATAAAATAAAGGATGTAAAATGGAATAGAAATATGTATTTTCTGGTATTGGATGTTGCCATTTTGTACACAAGTATAAATCATGAATTCGGCATACAAGCCATAGAATACTTTTTGAAAGACAGTCTTAGAACATAATACATTAAAGAGATGATAAATTTTTGTTTAATTAATAACATTTTTGAATTTGATGGTCAGTTATATAGACAATTGCAGGGAACAGCAATGGGGGCAGCTTTTGCCCCCATGTATGCAAATTTGTTTATGGGTATGGTTGAAAATACCCATGTTTATAGAAGTATTTTTTTTTCAAAAATGTGTTATTAAATATTTCAGGTTTATTGACAACCTTATTTTTATTTGTCAGGGAGGACATGATGAAAAACAATTATTTCTTAAATATATGAATGAAAATAAATATCAAATAAAATATGATGGCTTACAAGAGGGAGTTAAAGTAAAATTTAGATATCACTTTGGAAGGCCAAGAAAATGGTGAGATAAAAACTAGTATTTTTAGAAAATTTCATCAAGTGAATCATATGTTGCATGCACAAAGTTGTCATCCAAGGCATACACTCAATAACATCCTCTATGGAGAAATTCTGAGAACGAACAGATTATGTAATAATGTGAGTGAAGCCAGGGAAGTGGCTAATAAAGTGGCAAATATGTTTGTCAATAGGGGGTATAGAGCAGATATGGTGGATTATAGTTACAGCAAGGTGTTTAACAACAACGTAAAGAAGGAAAATAGTTATAGAGGTAGCATAACAACAAAGAAGGAACTGTATAGGTCAGTTTCAGAAAAACAGTTATATTATGTTTCTAAATATACAGTATTTTCAGAAAAGCAAGCTCAGTTACTGAGGAATTATTGGCAAATAGTTATAAGGGAAGTTTCTTCCTTAAAGGAAGTGGCATTAAAGTTTTCATATCAACGTGGCCATAGCCTTAAAGACCTTTTAGTTCATAGTACCTATAGAAGACCACAGGAATTAGTTATAAGAGGAATGAAATGGGCAGGTTTAATGCCTTGTGGGAAATGTGCAATATGTAAATATGTAGTATCAACTTTTAATACTATTAATGGAATTAAATTCCATACACAAGTAATTTTTCCTGTAAAAGTACAGGCATTATTTATGCTATAAAATGTTCTTGCCATAATTGTTACATAGGAGAAAGCAAAAGAAGTCTTGGAGAAAGGGTTAAAGAACACATTAGAGATATAAGGAATAATAAATTTACAAGTCCCTTAGCAGAACATTTTAATCAGGCACACCAAGGTGATTTTAGTGAATTAGAGGTAACAATATTAGAACAAGTAAAAACAGATTATTTGAGTGAAGATACAATTAAATATATATTAAGAAAGAAGGAATCTGTTTTTATATTAAAATATAACACTTTACATCTCAGGGGCATGAATAGAGAATGTAACTGAAAAAGTTATATAGAATAAGCCTTGAAGTATGTATATGTCTTTTTAAAAATGTGTAATATATTTGATTGATTAATTGTTTAATTATGTAATTGTTAATGAATTTAATTGATGTATGATTTTATATAAAAGTCATGTTTTTTTACATCATGAATTTACTCTGTAAAGGCTGTTCTAAGCTGAGGCACTAAGAGAGATTTAATCCTGTGCTTTTCAGTTTTATGTGACTTTTTTACACTTGCTGTAAAAATAAATGTCCTTGGAAGTATAATTCCTGGTCGTTTGTGGTACTAAACAGTTTTCTTGTCTTCAGTGGAGATAATGTTTTAATACTAGTTAAGACTGAAGTTTCATGGCAATCTATTTTTAGAACTTGACATTAAAGGATCCCTCGCCTAATTCATCTTGCCTTGCTCTAGTAAGTAACCAGGGAATAGTAACTCTTGAGATCAGTCACCAAAATATAGTGAGATTAGTTAAGGATTATTTTTACTGTAACTGTGTGAACCTGTCTGCCTGTGTTACTTTTAATATTCCTGTGTTATTTTTAGTATTTCCTGTGACTGAAATTCTGGTGTTTATTGTAAATAGATATTTAGCATTTTCATGTTCTTTTACTATTTATTACTAAATATATTTAAACTTTTCATTGTGGCTGGTCCTTTAGAGAACAATTAACCTTTGAGAGTACTTATATCTGCTGGTGACACTACGGTCACTTCTGAAATCATGTCTGTTTGGTCAACATTACCATTAATAATATTAATTTCCCTTGGTATAATTGGGTACCCTTGCAAGAGCCTTAGAGTAGCTGGCTTTGAATTGTCTCGTGGCAGTAACTATCTTATAGTCTGGGCAGAAGGGGACATAGCTAGTAAATCTGTGCCAGCATATCCCAGGTGTGTGTGTGTGTGTGTGTGTGTGTGTGTGTGTGTGTGTGTGTGTGAAAATCAAATATCAAAGTGCGTGTGTGTCAACTACTTGGAGCAGGGACAAGAAGCACTGGTTTCACAGAGAGGGTATTGGGAGACTTGGCTTAGACACTCAGCTGAGGTCTCAACTCTATAGCTATACCAGTGGGGAGTCTTACTGTGGACCTAGAGGGAGAAAGATAGAGAAATCTGGACCCTTTACTGACTGTGTTCCCTGTGTGCTCTTAAGGGAAATTGTGCTTGATGTCAACAGCTGCATCTGGAAATACTGGGTGCACCCACTTTTGTTCAAAGTGAATGTCCATCTCCAGTGTCAGTGGTGAGGATTAAAGCTCCTTGACTTCTGGCCCAGAGTGGGGATGTCACACATGACTTACCTACAAAACCTTACATGAACTGTGTAAACATTTTTCTGGTTATTCTTTGCCTGAGTGATGCTGAAGTAAGCAGGGAAGCAAAGAACCTTAGCTATACTCCTTCAGGTTAGCCTAGGCCCATATCACATGTGTATCCATCATGAAAAAAGGCTGGCAATGGCCAGTCTGAAAATAAGAAGCATTCTGCTCAAAATTCCTACAGGGCTACATGCTAGTTTAGTCTGACATTTAGCGTATGTCTGACATTACCTTCTCCAAAGAACAAATACAGAGTAACTGTCAACAGAATCACCACTTCCTACTTGCAATCATTTGTGAGAAACTTGTAAGTACATTCTTAAGCTCTGATACTTACTGGATTGCAAAGCCTCCATTAGATGAAACCAATGATATGGATGCCTTTTTCATAGAAACACCACCCATACTGCCCAAATACAAAGCAGTGATATCATGAAAAGTGACTAATGATGTGGAGACCAGTTTTTATAAAATACAACAGCTTTCTCACCAAGTATGATATGGTCTGGTTACTCTTTGCACCTCTCAATATGCGTTAGGATGGTGCTACTCAATTACCATTTCACTGGATATTCATCAAAAGACCTGAGTGAGTTACCGAAAATGTTGCTCTCCCTTGTGATAACAACTAGTTATCTATTCGATACTGTGTGCACTTGGTATGTTCAAAGTACTAAAATGCTACCTGTTATCATTACCTGTCTGAACTCCTCTCAGTTCTATAAAGACATTTGTCCCGGGCGACTCCAATAACTGCATTACTACTGCTCTCACAATGCAGGCTTGTATTTGTTTCCTTAGCAGAAGAGGCACAAACAGGATGGACTAAAATCAAATTTTCAAGGATCTTAGGAGGTTGATGAAGGGCAGGTACTCATTTTGAGACTGTAGGGATGTCAACCAAAACCCTTAACATAACAAAAAATACCTCATGCTTTACAGTGCATGTCTGACAAAAGCAAAATGTCTGAAAGCCCAGTACTTAAAAGTTCTGTCTGAAATGGGTGCCCAGTATGTATAACAATTCATAGATGGGTCTACTTTACATGGCTGACTTTTTACAAAGTTGACTTTCATATGGCTGAGACCATACGATCGACTTTCGGAAAGCCGACCATGTAAAATAAACACAAAAAACACAACCAACGCTTATCTAAAACTGTTAGCAGGGGGAAAGCCCCCATGCACCCCCCATAACTTAAATATACCAACTCTGAGATCACACTACAGTGCGGAAAAGGAAAATTTTCCCATTCCGCACTGTATGGAGATAGTGGTTCCCGATGGTCGGCTTTTCAAAAATTGATCATATGGTCTCTGCCATATGAATTTCGACTTTGTGAAAAGTCGATCATTTGAAGGGGACCCTTCACAGATGCCTGTATTATACTTTATTAATGTCTCAGGTGGACAGCAGTGAAAGCCCTCCTGAATATCCAAGAAATCAAGAGCTTTGGTTGCAATGTCTTCCATCCCTGATTCCTACACATAACAGTATCTGTCAGTGCAAGTAAGCTGTGCACATATTTATTTTGTCTCTTTATCACTCAATATTTCTACAATTTTTAGAAAAAAACTCTACAATGCCCTGATCCACACACAGACCATGACATATTCTGTTCCACTGAAGGAAATATTGCACATCTGGTGAATTTTAATCCTGTACACAGCTTCTTTGCTGAAACATAACACTGTTTCTATTAAGTGGCATCGCTAACAAGTAGCACTTAGAAAAGCAGGATAAAAGCACCCACTTTGCAATTTCACCAACAAGCTCTCTGTTGCCTGAGTGCCTAGACACACTTCCCTGTATTATAACTTCCCATCATAACATAACGCTGTGAAAAGCATAAATAACCATTGTTTTTGCAAGGGTGATTTGCTACACCTGCAGTCCTGATGTGGGGAATCTGCACCCCCCAGCCCTGATAAATAAATATATTAGCTCAGAGGTTACAAAGAGTAAAGGGAATGCAGTACTCCCTTTATGTCAATACAACCTTGTTGTTAAACACCATCATTAAAAGATACTAGGTTTGTGTACTCCAGGATATTAAGAGAAGTGGTAGGACAGTGTGGACAGGCAGTTGGATGCAGTTAGCTCAGCAATGGTACATTAATAAAGATCCAAATCAAGGCAAGCTCACTTATCTCTCAATCTCTTAGCATAAGAAATCTGGACAAAGCCAACAATAATTGGGGAGCAAAGGCCCCAAAATAGAGACAAATTTTAAATATAGCTTTCATAAACTTAGTTGCTAGAATAAAATCTTTTGCCTTACCATGCATTTTTCCAAAGGATATGAAGTCTGAAACTCGAAATCTGTCATTATTTACTGAATTCAATCCTCACTGATTTGCCAGAAATGCACTAATTATACAAGAAACAGACCAAAAATACAATAAAAATCTTGTCATTTTGCAAAAATCTTGACTGTTGAGAGGTATGCTGACTTAGGAGGTCCTCAGTGAACTAATGCTCAAACCATTTAACCCTGTCAGTTATAACCTTTTCTGTGACAGGATGATCAGAACTGTCACCATCAAATGAACTCTTAGCACAGATTTAGAGAAGCAGGTAGGGAAGTCTCAGCCTTAGCCCAATAAGCTATATTCCTCTCAATTAGCTTCCATACAGGAATCTGACAAAGTACTGTCCTGGGCATGCTGCCTTCTTCAAAATACAGCAGCAGCCAGGTGCTTGAAGAAGGCAGCCGTCTGTACTGACAATGTGATTGTCATAAGTTACAAGAATGATTTGCATTGCCCCAAAGTTTAGTAGAGATTTGTTGGGATCTGTATCTAGTTTGGCAACAGTGGCACTAGACAGAAAAGCAAAACCAGACTAATTCCTTTATGTTATGAGTTCTCATTTGCCCAAATTAGGTACCAGGTGGGATTTTCATACCCTATACAGGGCCAGCACTTAATATGTTTTGTGCTTCATGTAACTTGAAGTGTTGCTAGATCCAGTCCTCGCCTTCACAAATCACTAGAACAAAGACATATCTAGAACCTGCTCAGAGACTGGAATGAAATAAAGGTATTTTTTGATTCTGGACAAAAAATATTCAAGTGGCAGGGGAATCATCCTTCTGACACAGTTAAAATAGTGTCCTCATTATCAGCTTTCCCTCAGGAATGAACCAGCAGAACCAGGTGACATACAAGAGCCATGCAGTTTCATACTCCCAGTGGCAATGACAGAACCTTACTGTGATTTATACAATAAACCAAAATAGGCAATCTTGACATCAGGAAAAATCTAGTACCAGTCACATTTTTTTAAACCGGAAGCCCTCTAGAGTCAAGTGTTTCCTTCCATGAGTAGATAAGTAGATAGTGGGGTAATCAAACTTGGGACTCTAGGATGAAACATTTTTTTAAGATATCACAGCCATACTCCTTTCCACAACCACATTTAGCACCCAGACATCTCAACAAGAAAATATGCAGATATGTATTTAAGAAAGGTCAAGTAACATTCCACTTGTTAAACTGCAGAATGCTTGGAAGAAACAAATTAAGAAATGCTGTGCTGGTTTACTAACAGAAAACACAAAGACAATGAAACCCAGAAGTGACAGAACACCTTTTACTGGAACAACATAAGTTTTGCAATTGCTCGAGCTTACAAGTTGGCATGAGCTCTTTGTTTGGAAGTTATTACATTACTGATGTTAGATACAGTACTGAAATACACAGAAACACACACACACACACACACACACACACACACACACACACACACACACACACACACACACACACACACACACACACAGAATCTGTCTCTTAGCTATAAAGTCATATGAATCTTCCAAGCTACTAATTTTTTCCACACTTACTTTTTTCAGTTTTCTCTTTTTAGCCAAATGGAAATAAAAATGTTCCTTGCCTTCTAAGAACAAATAACTCCTGATGAAGGTGTACTGCTAGCCTGAAAGCTTGAATAATTGCAAAATCTCTGTCAGTGTAATTAAAGGTACTACATCACATCTGTGTTCCAGTACCTTTGTGTTTTCAACAGAAAGCTTAGAATAATAAATTATAGCTTTGGAGACTATTCCTACATGCGAAACTTTCTCCCCCACCCCATCTCACTGTCACTAGAATGCCTAACATCTCACAGCCAAGGCAGCAGATAAGGGTTATTGACAGACTGTGAAATATAGACCTAAATGCTCTTGTTAATTAAGAGGCAGTCAGTAAAGCAACACAATAAGAGTAAAACAAACTGCTAATCTCTGACAAAACAGGATAACATGAATGTGTATTTCAATCTACATATGACTAGCTATGTAGTAATGTCTAATTATCCAGGTACATAATTATGGATTTACTGTGCAGTACTCCCATTTGGTGCACCTTTCCCTTAATTCCGTTTCACCCTTTTTCTGTGTGGTACCAAGTTGCATGTACTTGGGCTGTTTCTGAAAAAGGTCATTTGCCTGGATAATAAAGATAATAAATAAGCATGCACATAAAATAGTTTCCTGATGTATGCTTAAAAATCTGACATCAGTCAATAGACCAATTTAATCTGAAACCAGCTTGCAGGAAACCTACATCAACCAAAGTAAAAAAACAACATATCAACCATTCTTCCAGCTACACAAAGAAAGAAAAAATTAAAACACTGGGAGATAATTTAGAAACCCAGAAAATGGAATGAAAATGCACTGGAAAAATTAATACTGCAACCTACAGTCTGACAGAAACACACCATCCCATCCATAGAGGCACAATGGTCACAGCCTGGTTAATATATACAGCTTATACGCATTTGATTCTCTTGGCCTCTCTTTGCATATAGTAAGAATAGAACACTAATTGCTTCAGCGTTCTAGGGTTTTCCTAATTTCATCTAGATGACCTTAGCTAATTACCACAGTTTTACACCACTTCTCAAAAACAGTTTGCAAACAGTTTCTACTTATTGGAAACACATACATTTTAAAAACTGCCATACATATTTATATTACTCAAATCTCTGCTCTTTCACCAGATGTAGCTTAACTAATTTTAAAACATCTGTGATGTGTTTTAAACTAGCAAAATATATGTGCTGAAGTGGTTTGACAAAATCAGAAAGGTAACTTCATTATGTGAAGAATAAAAGGGTCACTCAGTTTGAATTCTTCCTCCTACATCAGTAAAACAGATACAAAAATCTTCTCTTTCCCATCATACACAGTGATCCTGTAAACCTGACACTTAAATTTTAAATTCCTCTACTTTATTTACTTTTTCTGTAAGAAGTCTGTCCCATTCAAGTATCATGTTACATTCTTTGTTGTAAAACAACAGAACAATAGTGCATTTCTTTCCCTAAAGGAGTCTAATTTTCTGCCTTAAGTTTACAGACAGAGTAGCACAAACAATAAAATCTCTTGACCTGCCTTGTTTGCCCATTTCACTGTCTTCTAGATAAGCCATAGATCCTGGTTAACCAGTAGTTTACTAATTCTCACTTTACTCAAGAAGTAAATTATATGTGTTCAATCCATTGCTGTATTTTTCTTCACTTACTTTGTCCCATTTATTTTATAGGATAAGGTGTTCCATGCATCCAACATCCTCCCTGTGAAGAAAATATTTCCTTGAATTACCCTAATCTGTCCATGGTCTGTTTTCTATCTGTATCATTTTGGTTTCACACATACCCCACAAGTCTTAAATGTCCCTGGTTTCACAGAACATCCTTGATTTTGCCTGTTCTTTTTGGCCTATCATTTATAAAATTTTTGATTTTCTGGTAAATCACAGAGGACTATAGTCAGTCAATTATGTCAAAGGACTATAGTCAGTCAATTATGTCAAACACTATAGTTTCATGTTCTTATTGTTCAAATACTGTGTGTTGATGCAAAAACTGTCATTCTACTAACTTTCTAAGTAAATTAGACTAATACTTAAAAAACTGTTCAAGATTTTTGGTCTGTTGTACCACTATTACTTTTTTGGCTTTGTCCCTGATTTTTGAGCAAAGTTGCCAATAATGTGAGGATTGCTACATTCTGGGGAAATGACTATTCCACTGAGGGACAAATTCTGAGGCAAATGCTACTGTAAGTTCATGTTTTTTGGCACATTTGCCACCATGAACTGCTGATCATTAACCCCCTCCGAGCTAATCAGTCCATTTGTTCCTCATCACAAGAGTGAATGTTGGATGGGAGATAGGAAATTCACCCCGGGGATCATGTCAGTCGCCCTGCTAGACAGGGGCCCAGTGAAGTAAATATTGTGGGAAGAAATATCCAGGGAATTGTTATGGCTAGGCTTGCATAGACCCTAGGGCTGATAGCCTAGTACCAACCTATGAACCTATGAACCTAAGTCACTATTAGGGCAGATTTTGGGGTGATCCATTTTTTATGCCTAAAAGCCCTACCCCCATGCATGTCCAGTGACACTCTGAGAGTGGAACATGTAATGGGCATCAGCACTGCACTGGACTGCCCCTCACATCCATAAGGAGCGGACATCAGCAGGACACCCCATTCACTCACAGAATGTACCATCTTGCAATTTCTCTGGTCTCTTCTGGGGAAATAGAGTCAATGTTCATTTGCTCCTGTACACATGCACACCATCCCTCCCCAGGATGGTCACATCCAAGCCACTAGTAAAACTCATGTCACCTAGACTGTAGTCAGGGCTTTATCACTCTACTCCAGCGGCACAGGCATTTCACCAAGTCAAGCTTTTTAATGTATATTTCGATCAGCTCTTAATTGGTGTATATAGAACAGAACATGTGTATGTACCTTTAAGAAGCATTTCCAGATGTAGGCACGTGCATATAAACTGTGAGCACATGCAGGCAGCAGTGCCATTTTGAGAGAACAGACAGAGTGCTAACATGTATGAGCATGGTACTCAATTGTTTTGTAAGTTTAAGTCACAAGTCCTCATTCCTGATGTGTTTGTGTGTAATAAAGCTGCTTGAACTGAACCCACAACTGTTTGTCTGTTTTATCCTAACCAGAAGAGTGACATGGTGTCAGAACCAGGATTAAGGGAACAACTTCTTCAAGCGATGAGTTGCAGAGATGTTGTGTCTTTCGGCTTTTCCCGGTTAGGGGTCGCCACAGCGGAACTCCGGTCCGCTAATGATTGGTAGTTGATTTTTACGTGCCGAGTTACCCGTCCTGATGCACAACCTTCAATAAAGGTGCGCCCATTCACACATGTTTCCACGCAGAAGACGCTCTAGCTGAGAATCGAACCGGACAGCGTCTTACTGTGAGGCAACAACGCTACCGCAGCACCACCACCGTGGGCCATGAGGTGCAGAGATGAAGGTGAAAAAGGGCCAGAAATGAACTTAAAGTAACCAGAACTTGCACAGATGATTTACTTTGCAAAGAAAATGAAACGGAACATTTGTAAGGCACAAAACGCATTATTAATTAAATGAGTAGCACAAAACACATTATTAATTAAATGAAATGTTCAAAACTACAATATTTGATAAAACTAGCAGAATTATTCATATGGGGCTCAGAATTACCCTCGGTTTGCTTAACGAGCATGTTTAGAATAAAACAAGCACAAGAAAAGTATTAATGAGCATGATAAGAGATTAAAAGGGCATAACAAGTACAATAAAAGGGCAAAATAATCTTAAAGAGCAAGGCAACTGTATGTTTTTTAGTAAAAGGCCATGTTTGGACACAAACTACTATTTCGCATTGACCAAACCCATTCAAAGCATAGAATTGTTTGAAGTAACTCAGTGTGCAGTGTTTGCAGAGTGTGTGCTTTATTACAGTGCAATTATTTCAAAGGGTTTGCTGTGTGCAAAGTACAGCTATATTGCAAGGTGTAGTCAAAGTACAGCCATTTAGAAACGTTTCTTGTGCTGTGTAAATTGTTTCTTACACCATACAGAGTTATTTCGCAAAGTACAGCCATTTTGAAGAGTTTCTGTGCTGTGTGCAGTTTATTTGCAACGTACATTTATTTCTAAGTGTTTCTTACTCTGAGCTTTTTCTGCTGTATACAGTTTATTTGCAAAGTACAGTAATTTCAAAGTATTTCTTATACTTATAAGGAGTGGATTCACAAAGTACTGTGATTTTAAAGTATTCTTGTGCTACGGAAACTCATTTGACAAAGTGCAGTTAATTCAAACAGTCTGTTGTGCTATTGGGCATAATTACAAATTCTGGCATAAAGCTCAGTCATATTTATATGTGTGTATGTTTGTACATAATTCGAAGCACCTTCACTACTGTGTGTTAATATGACAGAGGCATTTCACAGACCCAGTCCACTTGTGTTGGATCATAATATAGCAGAGAACTGGAGAGTATTTGAGCAGGAACACAGTATTTTCACACAAGCAGGCTTTTCTGAGAAAGATGCATGTACAAGGGCATTCATTTTGCTTAACTTAGCTGGGTCAGAGGCCATTGAAAGAGAGCATTCATTTGTGTATGCACCAGAAGTATATGCAGGAGAGGGGGGAAAGTACAGTTGTGTACACTTACCATAAATGTAGATGCTCGAGTGCATTCACTGTTGCAGTCATCACACTTGGGTTATCTGCCTGCAGGTAGCCCTCAGTCGGCCCAAATACCAGAGTCTTGGGATTTCTGCATTGGATGCTGTCGCCTTTTCCATGACGTCAGGACGTCAGGGGTATAAAACATGCAGCCAACGCCATTACATCAGTTTTTCTTACCCCAGATGTCAGGATCCCCCAAAATAGGAAGCTATTACATGGTGTGGAACACCTCCAGTAAAAAGTAAATACCCCTGCCATAATAAATGGCCATAAAGAGGGTAGGTAGAAAGGATAGAGAAAACCAGGGGGCTGGAGGGAGGGAAACAAGGACTGCAACAGTGAATACACTTGAACATCTACATTTATGGTAAGTGAACACAACTGTACTATGTTCTTCATGTTTCACTGTTGCAGTCATCACACTTGGGTTGATTCCCAAAGCTGAGGAAGGGTGGAGGCAGTCAAGTAGTGTTAGGGCTGGCTAGCAGGCCTTGTAAGACTGCTGTAGCAAATCCAGCTCTGGATTTAGAAAAAACTAGGTAAGTGGTAATGCTTGGTGAAGGTGTGTACAGAACTCCAGGTTGCAGCTTCCAGGATGTCCCTGGCAGGGACTCCCCTGAGAAATGCTGTAGAGGTTGAAGTCGCTCTAGTGGAATAAGTTCTGATCCCCTGAGGGGTAGGTTTTCCATGGTGCTTGTAGCAAAAATGGATGCAGTGTGCTATCCATTTGGAAATGGTTTGCTTTGAAATGGCCTTGACTCTGCCCCTGTAGCAAAGCTGACTAGCAGCTGGTCAGACTTTCTGAAAGGCTTAGTCCTGTCAAGATAGAACCTGAGCTGTTTGTGCACATCCAAGGAGTGCAGGATCTTTTCCCCTTTATTCTGAGGATTAGGGAAAAAGGTTGGCAAATGGATGGATTGGTTTAACGCCACACTGGATACCACCTTGGGCAAAAAGGATAGGTTAGTCCTGGGGGAAACCCTGTCAGCATGGAAAATAATGAAGGGCTCCATTGCCATTAGTGCCTGTAACTCAGACACTCTTCTTGCTGAAGTAATGGCTAGAAGTAATGCTGTTTTCCAAGAGAGGAATTTTAACTCTGCTGAAGCAGCAGGTTCAAAAGGGGGAAGTGTGAGCTTCTCCAGTACAAAGTTAAGGTCCCAGGCCGGGGTGGGAGCTCTCCTAGGGGGCCTTAAATTGTTAGCTGCTCTCAGGAACTGTTTGATGAGAGGGTGAGAAAAGAGAGGTGGCTCATTATTATAATGAGCTGAGATGGCAGAGGCATGAATCTTAATGGATGAGAAGGATAGGCCTCTGTGGAGCAGCTCTGCTAGCTAATCAAGGATTTGAGGTAAGGTGGGCAAAGCTGTGTCCTTTCCTTGAGACTGACTCCACGAACAACATCTTTTCTACTTTTCAGCATAGGATTTCCTAGTATTTGGCTTTCTGGCCTCAATGATGACATCCTTCACCTGTTTGCTGAGGGATGCTGGTGGTGTATTCAGGGGATAAGCCAGACTGCAAGGTTTAGGGTTTGCAGCTGTGGATGCAAAATCTGTCCCTCCTTCTGAGACAGCAGGGAAGGTGTCTGATGTAGGTGCCAGGGTGGCACTGCTGTCAGACTGCGTAGGAGTGGGTACCAGTGCTGGAAAATGATAAAATAAATAAAATAATATAATAATAAAAGGAAAATAAAAAATAAAAGGGCAATAGGGATTGCCCTTGTCCTGTCATGTTTGATCTTGAGTAGTACTTTTGAGAGGAGGGGCAGAGGAGGAAAGGCATACATTGAGAGATTTTCCCATGTAAAGAATAGAGCATCCACCTTCCAGGCTCTGCCATGAATATTCCTGGTGTAAAATTTACTCAATTAGTGGTTTTGGGGGGAGGCAAAAAGGTCCACCTCCGGTGTTCCCCACCTCTGGGTTAGAAGTTTAAATGAGCTGAGTTCCAGTTTCCACTTGTGAGGGTCCATTAGATTTCTGCTTAAGTCATCTGCCAGTGAATTTTGTTTGCCTGGCAGGAATTAAGCTTGTAGGTGCACTTGGCTGCTCAAGGCTGTGTTCCACAGGGCCATGGCTAACCTGCAGAATGTGTAAGAATGAGTTCCCCCCTGCTTGTTTATGCACCACATAACTGTGGTGTTGTCTGTCTTTATCAGGAGCTGTCCTGGAAGGATAAGGTATTTGAATGCTGTCAGATCATTCTGTACAGCTAGCATCTCTTTTTGTTTGATATGCAGGGTAATTTGTTCTGGGCTCCATTTGCCTTGAATGCATTTGCCTTCCATGTGAGCCCCCCATGCATAGTCTGATGCATCTGTTGTCAGGGTTTGGGCGGTAAGGGGTTGAGTAAAAAGAAGTCCCTTGTTGTGGTTGCCTGTTTCTGCCCACAAAAGGAACTCTGCCCTTAGACAAGGTATGATAGGAATCACTGTTTCCAGGTCCTGGGAATGTTGACACCAGAGACTTTTTAAGTACCATTGTAGTTTCCTCATATGCAGTCTTGCATATGGAATTAGCAGAATGCATGAGGCCATTTACCCTAGGGCTTGCAGTATTTTCCTCACAGATAGCTGGGTTTTGGTGACCATTACTTTGAAATAGCTTGTCAAATGGACCTCCTTTTCTGGAGTGAGGAATGCCATCTGGGAAGTTGTGTTCAAGCTTGCTCCCAGGAATACAATTTGTTGGCTTTGCACCAGTTGTGATTTCTTTTCGTTGATGGTGTATCCCAGTGAAGTTAGAAGTATTTTTACAAATGCCAGGTGCTCATGTAGCAATTCCTGACTGTCCGCCTGAATCAGGCAATCGTCCAAGTATGGGTAAATTTGAATATTTTTTACCTGCAGTATGCAATGGCTGGAGCCAGGCACTTTGTGAATACTCTGGGTGCAGTAGATACGCCAAAGGGAAGTGCAGAGAACTGATAGTGCATAGAGCCTGCCCTGAAATGTAGATATTTCCTGCAAGACTCCCTTATGGGGATATGCAGATAAGCTTCTTTTAAGTCTAGGCTGACTTACCGGGCATCCTTGGCTAGCATAGGAAGAAGCTGTTGCAGTGTAAGCATTTTGAATTTTGTGACCACCAGAAAAGTGTTGAGAATTGGTAGATCCAGGATAGGGTGCCAAGAGCTCTCTTTTCTGGGCACCAGGAACAGTCTGGAGTAGAAATCCTGTTCCCTTTGTTCTACTGGAACAGGTTGAATAGCCCTGACATGGAGACGGGAAAGTACTTGCTTTTGAGCCTCTGCCCACTGGTTTGGAGGAAGGTCTGGCAACCCGCTTGTGGTTGGCAGCGAGTGGAAATAGAATCTGTATCCCTGGGATACAATGCTTAGAACCCATTAGTCCTGAGTAATGGACATCCAGTTTTTTGCATGAAGGGCGAGTTTTCCTCCTAGGGGTGCAAGTACTTGGGCATGGCTGGGAAGGATACTTGGAAAGTCATTGTGAACTTTTTCAATAAGGGGGTGGCTTACCACTCCCTGTTTTTGAGGTGGGAACCCTCCATTGTTTAGATCTCTGCATACCCTGAGACTGTAGTCTTGGGGGTCTGTTTCCCCTGGGTTTGGACTGAGAAGGCCTGGAAGGGACTAGAAAGAACCAGTTTTTTGAAGGCCAATGCCTACTGAATCTAGGTAGCTGCACCTGTAAGAAATCTTTGACAGTTTGCATAGATTTAGATTTTTCTTCCATCTTTTTAAGAACTTTTTCTGCTTTTGTGCCAAACAAACAATCCTGATTTAATAGAGCATCAAGTAATTTTGCTTTGACATGGTCTGGCAAGACTTGTTCCTTCAGCCAAGCGTGCCTTCTCAGTACAGACCCAGTGACAGCAGCCCTGCAAGATGCTTCTAAGGCATCAAACCCACACTGCAGAGTATGTTTACTAACTTGGTTTGCAGAATGTATTAAATCTTGTAAATCTTTATTTTCTGCACAATCCGGAAGTAACACCATTTTTTGTTTAATTAGTTCCATAATATGTTGCTGGTACTTCAACATGTGAAACTGGCAATTCAAAGCCCTGATGGCAAGAGTTGCAGAGGTATATACCTTCTTACCCCATCTGTCTAAAGCTCTAGAATCCCTGTCTGAAGGGGTAGGGTTTTGTCTGTAGTAGCCTTAATGCCTTTAGGTCCCTGGAAAATGGTCTCTGGATCTGCAGTAGGATTCTTAAAGAGAAATTTTTGAGAGTCAGGTACTCTGTAGTACCTGTCAGGTTTTCTAGGAGCTGGTGGTAAAGTGTCAGTAGTAAGACTGGATTCCATGAAGACATCATCTACAATATCCAGGACAGGGGGTATAGCTAGAGGCCTGTGCTGAGGCAAATCTAAAAATTCCCTGAGTCTCTTTTTGGACTGAGGATAGTCCTGGCATTCCCAGCAGAAATGCTCTCTTAAGGTATGCAAGGTTTCACCAAAAGAAAAATCCTCAGGAGGGGAGGCAGACAGAATGGATTCCTCTGCATCTGAATCCTCATAGGTAGATAAGGGTATGTCCTGGTAATCAGAAGGGTCAGAGTCATCAGACTCCTGGTCTGTAGAATCAGAAGGAAATTTAATTCTTTGTCTTTTAGCAGGGGAAGGCTGGCTCCCCCTAATTAGAGTAATAAGGTCTTCAGCCATTCTAAGCATTTGTTTCTGTGGCATGGGAGCTTGAGCATGCACTTTGAACGTCGGTTTTCTAGGCGTAGTGTGAACTCTGGGCCTGAGAAACTCGCTAGTTTTAGTTAAAAAAGAAGTTGTTGGTTTAATACGAATATCGGTAGGTCAGAATACACCTTCAGAAGCCAGTGCCTGCACAACGGCTCCGGACCCATCCAAGGTAGAGACAACTGCAGGTTCCATAGTCAAAGAAGCATCTTGTGGCATACCGAACTCCGAATGGATCTCAGCAGAGGCCTGCAAATCTGTAGAAGTGGGCATCAGGGGCTGCAAAGGCACCTCACCGAGTACCGGCGGACTGGTGACTAGCTTAACAGAAGCGTCATCGGCAGTTTTTGACCTATGCGGTCTGTCTCTGTCTTTGTCTTTGCGCTTTTTTGGAAGATTGGTAGTCGGATGGCTTACCGAAGCCATTTCAGAATACGGAGAATGAGAGCGAAAGAATTTAGCTGCAAAAATAGCCCGACAATGAATGGTTCGGGCGTTAAACAAGGCACAAAACCGACAGTGAGGGATGTCGTGGTCTGGGCCTAAACAGGTGACGCAGTAAGAATAAAAATCTCTATGAGGTATTTGCTTTCGACAGGCAAGACAATTAACTTTTTCTGACATCGTTTAGAGCAAGAAAAAGGTATCCCCAATGGGGTACTTAGGTTTAGAAGACTTCAGGTTTGAAACTCGAAAGTTTCAGGTAGCGGCTGACCGGCACTTGCGAACTGCTTCTGCTTCAGGCTCGTTCTCGGCAAGAAAGACTGATGTAATGGCATCAGCTGCATCTTTTATACCTCTGACATCGACGTCATGGAAGAAGCGACAGCATCCGACGCAGAAATCCCAAGACTCTAGTATTCGGGCCGACTGAGGGCTACCTGCTGGCAGATAACCCAAGTGTGATGACTGCAACAGTGAAACACGAAGAACATCCACCATATTGTTGTACTGGCTGAATCAAGGGAAGACCCTGAGTGCTTGAAACGTAAATTTAGAGAAATGTGCAACCCCAGACAAATGTTACATTAGAGAGGCACTTATTTTATACAAGAGACCAAAAGCCAGGTGAAACTTTTGCAGCTTATATCACTAGCTTGAGAAATAAGGCTAAAACATGCAGATCTGGTGATTTGAAAGATGAATTAATAAAGGACAGGCTTGTGTGTGGTGTTAACATACCTCTCAACCTGGAATCATCAAAAAGCTGGACAAAGACCCATGAAAAATAGGTACAAATTCTGTATGCTGATTAACATAACATTTGCATACATAATCGTGTAACCCCACCCACCCCAATGGAGTTGTGAGATACCAACTTTGAAAAGCAAACTGAAGAACAGACAAAATATTAAATATAAAATAAACCGAACAATAGCGTTTTATTTATATTAAGATTTGAACTTGTATCATCAAACTTTGAACATGTGAAAAATTAGAATACAGTTTTCTTTTATAACAATAAAATTAACTGCTTCTGTACTAAATTGATACCTGCAAAGTTCTGCTTTCATTAACTGACACTATTGTAAATGCCACAAATAAAGAAGAGTCAACAGAATAATTTTCATAAAACGTCTCAAAAACATTTAATTCATATTTCTTCTTTGTGAATACAAAGTTTTTGAGTGGGGTAGCTCTCAACCAAGCTAGTTCAACAGCTATCTACTCTGAGGAACAAAGCATTTCTTCTTTGAGGTGAGACAATTTCAAACACACTGACAGTGACCAAACCAATATAAAGCATGATAGGCCAAGTTATGCACCTATAGCAAAACACAAGACTTGAGCAAACTCCTCTCACCCATTTGCATTACCTCACACTGCTACTGGTGTATACAGATTTACACTATGTTTTGATTTCCAGGCAACACTGCCTACCTCATGCTTCACATATCCTGGCATAAAAAATGCTGTGGCCTCACTTTTGAAAGCTTAACCACAACCAAGGAAATATTAAGGAATACATGCTGATTATACTATAACCATAAACTAGCCATTGTTATTTACACTGGTTATTTCAAAAGCATGGGGGGGGGTAGTTACAGCAATTATTTTGTAATGGATAGTGCTGAAAAGACAAAACTGATATTCCTAAAATTTTCCACAGAATCATTCATGACAAATGCTTTCTTGTGCACTGCTGGTTACTGCTAATGAAATTCTTTGCTGCTGGCTCGACGCACAAACAAAGTCCATGATTCACACACACCATGCTCATTATTAATCCACAGATCAACAATAGAATTAACAAGGTATTAAGCTGGTTAATTTATACTGTGCAACTCCATATGCTGTACAACTCCAATAAACTCCATTGGCGAGCCGAGCATTTATGCACTACTAAGTTTAGTATTTATTCATATAAAGAAGGACAACTACTCTATATATACACACACACACACACACACACACACACACACACACACACACACACACACACACACACACACACACACACACACACACACACACAATTCCCAAGTTATTCCTTTCGTATTTACCTGACTTTATCTGGGACACCCTTCTTGAAATAGCAATTCCCTTCCCATTCACCTGGAGTGATCTAATGGCCCCAACAGAAAGCTTACACTTGCATGAGTGGATTACGGTCTGCACTGGGTGTCAAATCAATAAAGGGCTGTGGTAACTTACAGTTCTACGACTGCCTTCCCACACAAGGATCTTTTTGGGAGCTTGCAAGGTATTTCCACAGAAGCAGCATCAGCATTCATGTCTCTTACTCTCGGGGCTGCTACTACATACCATCAGCTAGCATTGGCAGTTCAGCTGTTTTGTTTTTCTTGTGGAGTAAACTGTAACAGCTCATGAAGCAACATGCTCATTTCCCCATGTTCCTCCTGGTGCACCACCTCCCATGATGTCTCATCTCAATGTTGATTGGTTCTATTAAAACAGTCCACTTCTTGTCACTTAATTTTCAAGATGACATGGTTTCACCCCCAAAAGAATTTAAAGAGGAAGTAAAGGCCAACGGTCCTGCTGAAGCCCTTGTCTATGATCCAGGCACAAAACTGAATTAGCATGTGCTGTCAAAACATTTGCAACTTAAAGCCATGGTGTCATCAGCAAAGGAATAATCAAAAATTGCAGACACACGACGACTAAATCCATATGCAGCTTATTTATTTAAATAAGAAAATCACAACAACATGCATCTTATTTATTTCCATTTGTTAACAAAGATTGCTGGAAAGGGACACCTTGCCTAATCAAACCAAGTCCCAGGGAGAAAAAACTCCCAAATATAAACATGGTGCAGCATAAAATATAAATAAATGCTGTACAGCATAACATACAATGTAACTAGACAAAATTAGTACTGGTTTTATTTATATATCACATAATAGCAACCGTACAATATACATTCAAGCAATATTAGTAGGTATGTTAAGGAGGATGAGAAGAAAACAGAAGGGGTAAGGCTAAGGTACAGTCTAGATACCGAGAGAAAGTATAAGTGATAGAAAAAATGAGAAAGTACTTGTGTAGTTGAGTGGATTCACTGGACAAGCTTAGGGTAACAGGATTAGGGGTATGAAAAGTTATGAGGAAAACAGAGTAGACGAGGAAGCAAAAATATATATATATATACTGGGGTGAAATTTTAAAAATTTGGAAAGCAATATAGGTCAAGTATTGACAAAGCACGTAGATAGCAGATATCATTATACACATGTATACTGAGATAAACACTGGTTGATGAAACACAAGGGCATCAATATAGAAACGTCAATTAATACAGGCAATGTCTCCCTGAACTTTAAAGCTGCATCTCAAAAAAAGATAAATCCACAAATAGATAACATTCATAGTTAAGCATTTCTAATAAGCTTCCGAAGCATACATATTTTGAGTAAATATTACCATCCAGCTATTTAAAGAAAGAATGTCTGCATGATCGCATGGAATCTTGCAGACAGTAAAGAAGTAGACCAACAGATAATTTACAAATTACAAGCATGTCAACCGCATACTGTTAGCATTTACCCTAGATCGTCTGCCTCCGTGTTTTTTCTTTAAAGTTGACAGCCAGATAAGAATGGGATTCTGACCACTTGGTGGTTTTCACATGAGAATCCCCCATGTTAGTTATTAACATTGCAGTAAAACGGTGCACTCATGAGATGCCTCACATCAGAAAGTTGACCAACACACTGGTTAGAAAACAACCGCGACTTTCATATTTACCACTCGGTAAAGTCTTACAGGGATGCACTTAACCAAAAAGATTCACTACTCAGCAAAAGTATACAATAGATGAACATTTATTGCGCAAACTATCTTTTGTTGCTTTTCTAGTCTTGTTCTGAAAAGAGTTGTATTTAATTTGCTACACTAAACTCATATTTTAGACAATTACTTACTGTTGCAGTATACAAATCGCTGTTTACAAACTAACGCTAGCTAACTATCTTATAAATTGTTGATATTTATAGTACCCCATCACTCCCACTTGCCAATGCCAGTTCAAATTTAGAAATGTGTACTGATGCTTCCTATAACGCCCTCGCTGCCCATACGCTATTCCATACTGAAAAGGTAGAACTTAACAACAGTTATATTTGGACGGATATATATTTGCTTCTTATTGTTCTCATGTTTCTTAAAAAAATTATTTTCCAGTAAATTACTGAGGTTTACAAGCAGTCAATAATACCCACCTTTTGAGTTTCGGACTTCTTATCGTTCCAAAATGCACATTGATGGAACAGATGTTGTTCTACTAACTTTTTAAGGTGAAGTGGGTATATTAGCATTATCTGTCTGGTTATCACCTAACCATCCAGAACCATTTTGAAAGTATTTTATGATCAGTTTCTGAATGACTGCATACCAAAACAACAAGAACAACTAATGCAGGAAGTACCTAAGCCCAGAATCACATTCACCAGCATATTGCTGGGATTCAGGTTCACACATCTCTAAGCTGTCTGGGTTTAAGAGATTTTGTTGATTTTTTGCTCAGAAAATTGCCAGTTTTACTTAGGAAAAATATATATATGGCAATGATTCTTAAGAACACTAAGACTGTAAATATTAGCTGTAGTCCTATGTGCCAAGAATGCACTGTTAATGAAATTAAGTTTAGATTTAACCATTGCATAAAAAGTTGTGTAAAAGGTATAATTTTAGTTGAAGGAAGTCCAAAGTCTGAATGAGTGGTGTTTTAAAAAGTTTACATCTCACTAGTTTTAACTTTGAGTGAAACACATGGGGGCACCTTTAGCTTCCTGTCTGACAAAGTTTGAACAGTACAACCATATGTGCAGCACATTTTATTTTAGTAATAACTCCTCCTTGTGTCTGCAGATTAGAAAAATGGCATTAAATAACTTTTTTTTTTACTTTAAGCTCTCTCTAAGTTTCTCTAGGTAGTAAGCAATGCGTGATGACGTCAGTATGTAAATAAAACAAATAAACAAAATCGGAATTTGAAGGGGCTACTCGGGAATTCGTGGCACCCTATTATTTTACCCCCAAAACCATGAAATACCGAGGAATACGGTACGGTTGAGAGGTATGGGTATTAGTAATGCTGCAGTGAGAAAGATTTTCCTTCATGACAGTGATTTAACATTGAGCAAGACTATACAGATTTGTCAAATCCATGAGCTCACAGAAAGGCACTCAAGTATGCTTATAAGTGATGAGCATGATTTCAACAGCCTCTAGAGCAAATGTAGACAGCATGCAGCACAGGGCAAGCAACCCCTGCAGGTTTTCCAGAGAGAAGCCATGACTTTCTAGCAAGTTCCAAGACTAGCTCAGCAAAATGGACATGCTCAGTGCAGTATAAGGGTGAGTCAGCAAAACCCAAGTCAAGTCTTATTATTAACTGTCATAATTGTGGAGCCAACCATCAGTCTGAAAGATAAAAGTGCTTAGCATTTGGTCAGCAATGTGGAACCACTTTCAAAAGTTTTGTAAATCAAGCAAGCCTTATTCAGTTATTAAGAAAGGTCACTCAAAAAAGCGGTGGTGGTGCTGCGGTGCGTTGTTGCCTCACAGTAAGACGTTGTCCTGTTCGATTCTCAGCTAGAGCTATTTCTCTGTGAAGACATGCATGAATGGGCGTACCTTCGTTGAAGGTTGTGCGTCAGGGCCGGCAACTCGGCACATAAAAATCTACTGCCAATCATTAGCGGACCGGAGTTCCGCTGTGGTGACCCCTAACCGGGAAAAGCTGAAAGACACAACAACTCATAAAAGCAAGTTGTTCATATAGAGAGCTGCAACACTACTTTCTATGTAGATGGTGTATCAGTGGTCGGTGAAAAGGTTAATGCAATAGATTTATTGGCAAAGAATTAAGTATTTTGTACTGTCCTGATCAATGGTAAACCAACAGAGCTCAAAGTATACACTGATTCAAACTGTAATGTAATGTCAGCAGAAACATTTGCTAAAGTGAGAGCTGGTGAGCATTAATTGTACAAAGCATGTTGCTTATGGAGGTGAAGAGATTCAAACAAAAGGCTCAGTAGTGCTTTCATGCTGTTTGGCTGGGAACAGTTACAGCTTGCAATTGTATGTAGTTAGAAGACCTGTACAGTCATTATTAGACCTGTACAGTAATTATTAGATCTCAGAGACAGTTTAAGAATGAAATTGCTTTCTTTTACCAAATATGCACATCATGTAAGCACATGTCCCAGTTCCATATTTACTGACGCTATTTTATCAGAGTATGCTGATGTTTTTGATGACAAGCTAGGCAAACTTCCAGTTGTGTATTCCATGGAAGGAGACCCAGAGGTCAGTTCAGTGGTCAAACCAGCAAGGAGAGTTCTAACAGCTATGCAGGACAAACTCAAGGTCCAGTTAGCCAAAATGGTGCAGCAAGGTGTGATTTCTCCAGTCACAGAACCAACTGAGCAGGTGTCTTCCATGGTAGCTGCTCATAAAAAAAATCAGATGAAATCAGAATATGCATTGACCCAAGAGACTTGAACAAGGCATTAAAAAGACGTCATCATCCTATGTGTACAGTCGAGGAGATTGCAAGCCTCATGTCAATTGCCACTGTTTTTTCTGTCTTAGATGCAAAGAGTTCATTTTGGCAAGTAATGCTTGATCGCAAATCTTCACTACTGACTACTTTCAGTACCCCGTTTGGTAGATACAGATTCCTCAGGATGCCTTTTGGTTCATAGGTTGGTACTAGGCTATCGGCCCTAGGGCCTATACAAGCCTAGCCATAACAATTCCCTGGATATTTCTTCCCACAGTATTTACTTCCCTGGACCCCTGTCTAGCAGGGAGACTGACGTGATTCCCGGGGTGAATTTCCTATCTCCCATCCAATCATCAAGGTTCCTTTTGAAGAGGGCCAAAGAGGCACTCTGCTTGACATGTATGGGCAGTCTATTCCAGAGTCTAGGGAGTCCCTGGGTCAGGAACCTATCCCTCCAGCATGTTTTGTTCATTGTGATGATAAGGTTTAGATCCCTGGAGCATGTGTCTCTGAGGGATTGGGATTTCTTTAAATGTAGCATGTCCAACAGCTCTGGGTTTGACATGGCCTTGTATGTTAAGCAGAGATTGCTTCTGAGTAGACGATATGCTCAGAGTATAGGTGGAACTTTTTTTAGATGGTCAGCATAGGGCATCTGCTTTAGGCCCGTGATTCTTTTAGTGAGGTATTTCTGCGGCCTTTCCAGTTGTTGCAGATGTTTTGAGAGGTACATATCAAACAGGGTGTTGTATTCTATAATGGGTATATAGGGGGATGAGTACAGTGGGACAATGACCTCCTTTTTTCTGGATGAAAAGCCCTTAGTGATGAGGTGTGTCACATAGAAGGATTTCCCCCTGACTGTTGTGGCGATGTGGTCATCGAAGGTGAGACCACTGTCCATCTGTGTCTCTAAGTCTCTTATCACTCTTTCGATGTTTAGTGTACTGCCACATATGTGGTAATTCACGGGTACATGTTTTTTCCCAAAGGGGATAACTATACATTTCTTGGCATTAAGCTTGAGCCCATGGCTCTGGCACCAAGCATCTGTTCCTGTAAGGCCCTTTTGTAGAATATCCACATCATTTGGGGATTCAATAATGGCTCCCAGTTTGCAGTCATCTGCGAACTTTGTTAGCCAGAGTCCCTTAGTGTTGGCCTGTACTTCAGAGAAGTAGATGCCAAACAAGAGCGGTCCTAGGACTGAACCCTGAGGTACTCCATTTGTCACTTGTCTGGAGCTGGATTTGGAGTTGGCTACTTTTACAGTGTGGGTTCTGTCAGTATGCCAGTTGGCAACCCATCGAGTGACGTAGGGATTAATGCCCAGCTTAGTAAGTTTATCTATGATTCCAGAGTGGGGGATGGTGTTGAAGGCCTTGGTAAGGCCAGATAGGCTGTGTGGACCACCTTACCCTTGTCCACAGCTCTGGAGACTGATTCGAAGAAGTCAATCAGGTTCAGGAGACAAGATAGGCCCTTCATGAACCCAAACTGAGTAGGGTCCAGTGTTTGAAGGTTGCCAGTGTCTTTGTTTATAAGTTCTAAGATAATACATTCCATGGCCTTGCAGATCAGGGTCGTCAGACTGATAGGGCGGTAGTTCCCGGGATCCAAGGTGGATTGGGGATCCAAGGTGGATTCCCCCTTGTGGAGTGGGATAACTGCAACTGTGCGCCACTCAGTGGGCATGAAGCCTGAGGTGAGGCTATGATTAAACATGACACTTAGGTGAGGTGCCAGTTCATTTTGTAGTTCATGTAGTACACAGCCTGGGATGTCATCTGGTTCCATGGATGCTGTATTCTTAGCCTTGGAGAGTGTGTTTTTTACCTGTGTGGCCGTTATTACTGGAATTTGGCAATCTTTCGGTATTGAGATGGGCCCTTTATGGGGTGAGAGGGAGGTGAAGTTTGCACTGAATCGATCTGCCAGGATATTGGCAATATCCTTAAGATCAGTATATTTAATGCCATTCTGTTGTAGCTCAGAGCAGATCTGAGCATTGCCATTTAGATTCTTGACATAGCTATAGAATGCCTTGTGGTTGTCTTTGGAATCTTTGGCATTTTGGAATAAATTCTGCCAGTGAGGTCTTTCAGCGTGCAATGGATCAAATTTTTTCAGGATACCAGTGTGCAATAATAGTTGATGATTTAGTAGTTGGAGGCAATGGTGAAGCAGAGTGTGACACCCGTGCATTGGCCCAGTAATCAAGGAGCCTCAATCCTCACCACTTACACCAGTGAGGGACATGCACATTGGGAGAATGAACAGTACACACACACAGTAAAGTACAATTTCCCTTAAGAGTACACAGAGATCATAGTCAGTCTGGGGCTGGTTTCTCCCTCTCTCTCCAGATCCCCAGTAAGACTCCCCATTGGCACAGCTATAGGGTTAAGATCTCAGCCGAGTGGTCAAGCCAAAACCTCCAGCACTCTCTCTGTCCAACCAGTGCTTCGTGTCCCTGCCCAAGCAGCTGACACACCCACACAGTTTGAGATTTGACATATATACAAACACACAAACACTCCTAGGGAAGGCTGGCACAGCTTCACTAGCTGTGCCCCCTTCTGCCCAGACCATAAGGTAGAAATCACTGCCACCAACCATTACTTATCAGCTACTAATAAGGTGCTTCCCAAAGGGTGACCAATTCCACTGTGTAATGTTACTATTATCCAAATGGTAAGTGTGTCCAAAGCTAAGGCTATTTAGGAGTGGCCTACACAGTGTCACCAAATACATGCAAGTACTATAAGAGCTTAAATATCTCTACATAAAATCAACAACCATTAATAGTTTTAAATCTATTTAATAAAAAATAATAAAAGCACAAGACAATACTCCTTAACTCAACACAGTGACAATAGAGTTCACAATCACAGGAAATACTTTAAAACAACAATGTAGGTCAGTCTCCACATAAATACAGAAAACATCTAACTAATCTTACTATATTCCTATCTATCTCTAAGAGAAACTGTGTTCTACATAAAGGCAAGAAGTGCTGGTGAGAGGATGCTTACAGGTCCATAAGAAGATACAAAATGCCCTGACTTTTTTTCTCTGAGATAGTTCTTAAGTTAATAATAATACACATTACTGCTGAATCATCTCAGATTACATCATTCTTGTCACCTCTGCGTAAGTTTTCTAGGCTAGCAGGACTTAATTTTTAACATGTCTCTGTTAAAAACACTTATATCTCAGAGTGACAACTCTTTCTTAGAAGCTTGCCTGAAACTGAAAGTTGTAAAACAATTACCTTGGAAACCTGTAATTACCTCTGTTTCCAAACAATAGAAAGAAACCCCTAGCCTAGACATCCCGTTTCTTAGCTGAGATAAACTAACTTTATGACACATTGTAAAACTCTTTACTTATCAATTTATTTTCTTAGAGTTTTGCAAGTTAACTCTGTATGCCCCAATTTCTACTATGAAACCATACATTTGCATTGACATAGTTTATACACGTTTCTGCTCTTTTCCAGCAGGGTGCACTGTGGTTTCAATCATGAAGCTCAGTACAGAACATACAGTTATCTTACATTTTTAAGGCAAGCATACAAATCATATTTACTCACAAATGACAAAGAAGTATTTACAAAATTCTATCTAGCTGGGCTGGCAGTGTCACATTTCTACATAAATCATATTAATATTTTCAAGTGACATATAACTATTTACAAATTTTCAGCTAGCTGGGCTGGCAGCATCTCGGTTTATCACACAGAGCATGACAGAAACCTCAGGAAAGTTTTTGACAGAGTGCATGAAGTAAATTTAAAGCTTAATCCTCTGAAGTGCAAATTCAGACTACCAGAAGCTACTTATGTAGGTCATTTATTTACCAGTACAGGCTTACAACCAGACCCTTCCAAAAAAGCAGCCATTCTTGAAATGCCAGCTACAGACAACGTCCAACTTTACAGCATTTTCTTGGTATGGCTAACCATATGGGAAAATGTATCCCAGACTTTAGTGAGTTATCAGCACCTTTAAGAGACCTGACATGCAAAAATGTTGCCTGGTCATGGTTAGAACAACACCACAGAGCATTTAATAAACACAAACAGCAAATTGCCAACCCTCCTACATTAAAGTACTATGATGCCCACAAACCAGTAGTTCTTTCCTCTGATGCTTTTAAGTTTGGTCTCGGTGCATATTCTTCAAGAAGGCAGGCCTGTTGCCTATGCATCTAGAACTTTTACCCAAACTGAGATACAGTATGGTCAAATTAAGAAGGAACTTTTGGCAATTGGGTTCGCATGTTCAAAGTTCCATGATTATATTTATGGCTGAGTTATCCAAATTGAAACTGACCATCAACCTTTAGTCACAATTTTAAAGAAGCCTATGTATACCAGCAAGATTACAAAGAATGATGTTCAGATTACAAAAGTATAATTTCAAAATGTTCTATACAAAAGGTAAACTTCTTTATCTGGCTGATACCTTAACCAGATTACACAGAAATACCACGGAACAGTTTGATGCCGAGAATTTTGACTTTGATGTAATGGAAGTGCGTACTTTTTCTACCATGAGACTTGCTGAGTTGAGAGATCATACAAAGACTGATCCAATTTTGCAAATGCTCAACCACTTCATCAATGTAAAATGGCCTTCAAAGCAATCCTGTGTACTGCCAGAAGTGCAATCTTACTTTCCGTACAGAGATGAGATGCTGATGGACGATGGTATCATTTTCAAAAGTCCCAAAGTTATTGTTCCTACTTCTTTACACATGAATATAACCAGATTTTGCATCATGGCCACCCAAGTTCCGACTCTACCAAAAGAAGTGCGAGAAGACTAGTATTTTGGCCTTCTATCGAAAGACATTGATACAGTGCTTTCATCTTGTTCGGTATGCAACAGTACTAAACCACATTTGCAAAATGAGCCACTTCAGCTAAGCCAAATTCCTGAACTACCTTGCTCAACAGTAGCCACTGACATATTTGAGTGAAACAATCAGTATTACTTAGTGTTGGTGGACTCCTATTCAAACTGGTTTGAAATCAATTTGCTACCTAACCTAACAGCTAGTGCTGTTATTACTAATTAAACATCATTTCTCAGTCCATGATAGCCCACACAAAGTTATTTCTGACAACGGTACCCAGTTTAACAGTTAATTGTTTCAGAGATTTGCAAAAGAGTGGGACTTTATCCATATTACTAGTAGTCCTGAATACCCACAGTTAAATGGCCTTGCTGAACATGCAGTACAGAGTGCAAAGCAATTACTAGAGAGGTCAAAGCATGACAATACCGATATCTTCTTGAATTTGCTTAATCTCAGAAATATACCCCATGACAACCTACTTGGCTCGCCTGCTCATAGACTTCTAGCTAGGCAAACTAGAACAACCTTGCCTATAATTCTAGTTTGTTGGTGCCTAATGCTAAAAACAAGAGAGAAATCAAAAGCCTGACTTTTTTAAAATTTGTTCTTCTCAGAAGTCCAGCTATGATAAAATGAGCAGATTTCTTCGACTATTAAAAGAAGGAGAGACAGTGAGGATGCAAACGGCAAAAAGCTTTGATCGAATTGGTCAAGTCAGAGGTATATGTGCCGAGCTGAGATCCTACTTAGTGGAATCTGAGGGTATAGAATACAGGAGAAATCGCAGGCATCTTCTTCCTGTATCAGAAAAGATATTGCAGCATCATACCTGTGATACAGACTCTAGATCTGAAAGCAACCCTGAAAATGTTCATACCGAAGAACATGTTTCAGTATCCATTTCCATTCCTGATGATGTCCCAGATGTCCCCAAAGTTGAACATTCCTTGAAGACAGTCCACATTGCTAGATCCAATTCTGACTTTTAGGTTACACAATCAGGTCATATTTCTAGACCTAGTGTAATATACACAGCAACCTGGACATAATATTTTTATATGTCTGATTTTGTATACTCGGATGTCATTGAATACTGTCATTTGACATATGAGTTATTTCTCAAAGAAGGAGGATGTAGAACAGAGCATGTGTATGTTCCTTTAAGAAGCATTTCCAGATGTAGGCATGTGCATATAAATAGTGAGCATGTGCAGGCAGCATTGCCATTTTGAGAGAACAGGCAGAGTGTTAACATGTATGAGTGTGGTAGTCAGTTTGTTTATAAGTTTAAGTTTAAGTTAAAAAGCCTCATTCATGATGTGTTTGTGTGTAATAAAGCGGCTTAAACTGAACCCACAACTGTTCGTCTGTTTTATCCTGACCAGATGAGCAACAGTGTACATAACCATTCCCTTTCTTTAGCTGTAAACATATGGTGCTACCTACCTTTAGCCCATTTTTATGCACCTCCTAATGTACGCCATGTACCACTGCACTTGCCTTCCTCTGCACTAACTCCAACCTGCCTATGTCAGTAAGGCAGTGAGGTTCACAGCAACAGAAATTAACAAAGCATATCAGGTGGGGGTCTCGGTGGTGGTGCTGCGGTAGCGTTGCCACCTCCCAGTAAGACGCTGTCCAGTTCAATTCTCAGCTAGAGCGTCTTCTGCATGGAGACATGCATGAATGGGCATACCTTCGCTGAAGGTTGTGCGTCAGAGCTGGCAACTCGGCACGTAAAAATCTACTGCCAATCATTAGCGGACCGGAGTTCCGCTGTGGCAACCCCTAACCGGGAAAAGCCGAAAAGACACAACAACAACAATCAGGTGGGGGTCTCATTAACCGACAGTAGGGAGGGATACAATTTTTTGTTTTCTATTGACAATACCCAGATTACTCTAGAGTCTGTTTTTTGTGTTCTCATTATTGAAAAATTATACTGAGCTTACTGCTTGCTGTGATGGATTTGAAGTCTTCTTAAGACACTCAGTCTTGCTGGCTGGATTCTGCTAAAATTCAAAGTCTGGTTATATTTGCATTCACAGTCTGTTGCATACAGAAACTTGCAGAATATACACTGATGAGAGAATATACTTTGCAGCATCAACTTTAGAGCAGTAACACATAACTTTTTATAATAAACCAAACGGACTAACGTTGCAGCTTAAAGTACTGCTCCACTTTACTTCTCATATAGAAACACTTTACCCTTAGTTAATTCTTTATCATGAACAGATCTGTCTTTACAGTCTATTTTTTTAGCAATATGATGCAATACTTTTATATGGCATAATACACAAAATGCAGTTTTTGTTGAAGCACACAATAAACATTTGTCATATTCCACATGGTTTTCTTTGAGATACCAGTCAAATATTGTAATATATTTGCATAATGCCTTACTATCAACCTGCCCTAATAAGGTTTTACATTTACTAATGTGCTGTGTATACCAACATTGCAATTTACTAAAGTTTGGTTTACTCCTGCATGAATTATAAATAATATCCATACTGTCTAATATTATACAAACTGTCTAAGAATATACAAACTGTTTAACATCATCCACACTAAATATGTGACACAGAAAAAAGTCTTACCAGTTAGCAAGAAAACAGGTGATCAGGCTATTGTTGCTGATGGCTAGAAATTTTCAGAGTCTCTTGAGAAGCTGGTGAAGCACAACAGGCAGCGGACTGCTGTACAAGTAGACATTCACCTTTTCTTGGAGAATTTATGGCACTGCGACTTTCCTGAACTAGTCTCACTCTGGATTTTAGACGTCTAAAAAACTTTACTACTGCAAGCTGCATAAACTGGAATACTTCTGTTTAGGATTTACACATACGTACAAATGTTAGTTACTGCAATATAACTGAAGTGACCCTCTGCAGGGCTTACCATCACTCCCCCTGTGTTTTGAATGCATATTTTAGGTTCAAATGCAGGCTAGCTTGCCATTGAAAAATTATATGGCTCTGCTTACTGCTTGCTGTGGGATTTGAAGTCTTCTTAAGACACTCAGTCTTGCTGGCTGGATTCTGCTAAAATTCAAAGTCTGGTTATATTTGCATTCACAGTCTGTTGCATACAGAAACTTGCAGAATATACACTGATGAGAGAATATACTTTGCAGCATCAACTTTAGAGCAGTAACAAATAACGTTTTATAATAAACCAAACGGACTAACGTTGCAGCTTAAAGTACTGTTCCACTTTACTTCTCATATAGTACAGATGATGTGAGAGATATAACATTTACCTCAGGACAAATGTGTCCCTACCATACCCCTAACATAACTGGATTCATACAGCTCTTTATATACAATTTTAGTCCTCTTGGTATTCTATTTTGGAGAATTGCTCATCCTGTAGAAACAGTACTAATTGTTGCAGATGTTGACGCAAACTGCTGACTTAATGATATTATTTTTCAGCTTCCTTGTTTAACAATGTCTTGTCACATTTTTGCTGAATTTTATGAGAGACCACCATTTCTGACAGTGTGAACATCCTGTATTCTATTTAGATCTTTGTATAAGAACATCTGTTCCTGTGCCAATGCTGATAAAACATGTCCTGTTTTCCATGCAGAAAAACATATTTTTGAGGAAACACATTGCCACAGTGTCATTGTCCATTCTTTAAAAGCAGATTTTGCATTTTTGCTCTTGCATACATCCTGTTTTTAAGTCTGTAAGGGAAAAATGTCCGTTCAGCAGATTCCTTATTTTCCAAGCCATGGTCATTTAGTATGGTTGCTGATCACATATTACTAAACTATGTTTCTGCATTTAAGCAAGCTTTTTCTTTCAGCATATTTACAACAGAATTAATTTCAGCCTTATATTCATAATATCTAACAATTATTAGTTAAACATTTTTGGGATTCTCACACCTGCTGACAATATGTCAATCTGCTAAAGCTCTAGCCCATTTTCCTCAAATAGGTGACAGACATCTATTGAATAACTGTCAAGCAGGCAGCCATCAGGAGAGTTTTACTATGCACCATAACACAACCCCTGTGGCCATGCAGATGTTTCAGAAATGAGCCTGCAACTGGTACAGCATGGGGTCATTTTACTTCATTCCAGAAGAAATGTAGCACCACAGACAACCCTCACCCATTTGAACAATTCCCTATAGGTCGGCGGGTTCCACAGAGATGGATTAGCAAGAGACACACCCTGCAACATTCTTATTAAACTCCCCTCCCCAGTGAAGTGAACAGACCACAATTGTCTCTTCACTCTTCTTCCTTCCAAGCTGG